>NW_026111072.1:372500-402500 GCF_024679095.1 Eriocheir sinensis | reverse complement strand
TGATGACAAGGAGGAGGAGGAGGAGGAGGAGGAAGAGGAGGAAGAGGAGGAGAGGATGAAAAGGCAAAGAACGATTCAGATAAAAAGTATCGGAAGGAGGGAAGGAAGGAAGGAAGGAAGGAACTAAGGAGGGAAGGAAGGAAGGAAGGAAGGAGGGAAGAGAAAGGAAGACTCAAAAATAAAAACAAGGAGGATTAAGAAGAAGAGGAGGAGGAGGAGGAGAGGAGGAGGAGGAGGAGGAGGAGGGGCGTACTGAGTGAAGATGAAGAAAGGTTAGGAAGGAAGAGAGGGAGATGAGGAGGTGGAAGAGGAGGTGGAAGGAGGAGTGGAATGACGTGACGGTGGTGGAGGTGAGGAAATGTCAACTCCTGAAATACCTTGGGTCGATTGGTGATGGTGGTGGTGATGGTGGTGATGGTGATGATGGTGGTGGTGATGGTGATGATGGTGGTGGTGATGGTGGTGGTGATGGTGGTGATGGTGGTGATGGTGGTGGTGGTGGTGATGGTGGTGATGGTGGTGGTGATGGTGGTGATGGTGGTGATGGTGGTGATGGTGGTGGTGATGGTGGTGGTGATGGTGGTGATGGTGGTGGTGATGGTGGTGATGGTGATGATGGTGGTGGTGATGGTGGTGGTGATGGTGGTGATGGTGGTGGTGATGGTGGTGGTGATGGTGGTGGTGGTGGTGGTGGTGATGGTGGTGGTGATGGTGGTGGTGATGGTGGTGATGGTGGTGGTGATGGTGGTGGTGATGGTGGTGATGGTGATGATGGTGGTGGTGATGGTGGTGATGGTGGTGGTGATGGTGGTGATGGTGGTGATGGTGATGGTGGTGGTGATGGTGGTGGTGATGGTGGTGATGGTGATGATAATGATGATTCAACTATTCTAATTCACAATCTTTCTACTTCCAGGTGGGTGGATGGATGAAAATGGTGATGAAAAGGTGATGAAGATGGTGATGAGGATGGTGATGATAGTGGTGATGATTTAACTACCCAACACCACAGTCCCATCTTCTTGAACATCTTGGGTGAGTAAATAAATGATAGTGATTCTGAGTGTGATAGTGACGGGGATTATAATTGTACATTCTGTCTATAGTGCTGGTATGAAATGGTCGGCCCCAGTTCGTTATGGCGCGGGCAGGTGTTTTTTATAGTGGCGCCATCCTGTGTGGTTCATGCTGGCCCCGGAACTCAACTCTGATCCTCTTGTGTGTTTATCTTGAGTCCGGGTTGATAGGTGGTCTTCAGGACAGCATGTGGGTAGTCTTAGGAGAGATATCAGGTCACCTCTCCTCCCGAAATTGACTTCTCTTTCGGCCACCTCCTCCTCCTCTTCTTAATCCTCCTTGTTTTCATTTTTGTGTCTTCCTTTCTCTTCCTTCCTTCCATAATCCTCCTCCTCCTCCTCCTCCTCCTCCATAATCCTTCTATTCATGTTATTTATCCATTTTTTTAGGAGCAGTGAGTAGCGGCCTTATTTTCCATTACTGTTTTTTTTAAGTCCTTGAACTGTTTGCTTTGCTGTAAAAGACAAACTCGGCGGTGACTAAAAATTATCTTGTAGCAGCGGCAGCAAGTTCTGTTGGTAAGAGAACCGGGTAGGACACGTAGCAATGGGCTTAAACTGGATAAACTCAGATTCAGCAGGGAAATGGGCAAAAATTGGTTTACTAACAGAGTGGTGGATGAGTGGAACAGGCTGAGCAGTCATGTGGTGAGTGCCAATACAAGTCACATTCAAAAATAGATTAGATAAATTCATGGACAGCGATATTAGGTGGGGTTAGATTCACGGGAGCTTAGGGTCAAAGGAGCTGCTTCGTATAGGCCTACCGACCTCTTGCAGACTCCTACGTTCTTATGGTCTTATGTTCTTAATTGGCTAGGCATATACAGGTACGTGGCAACTCAGGTGGATGGCAATTAATAGGTGATTGGTGTGGTGAGCTGGCGACCGATTGGGTGGTGAAATAGTAAAGGAGGAGGAGGAGGAGGAGGAAGAGGAGGAGGCGGAGGAGGAGGAGGAGGAGGAGGAGGAGGAGGGTAGCACAGATGACGCCTTACCACGGTGCTTTAATCCGTTACCTTGACCTGCTCTCTCTCTCTCTCTCTCTCTCTCTCTCTCTCTCGTACCCTTTCCTTCGTTCATTTTCTTTTTTCTTTTTTTTTCTTTCTCGTTTTTTCATGTATTGGCCCGTGTCCACTGAGAGAGAGAGAGAGAGAGAGAGAGAGAGAGAGAGAGAGAGAGAGAGAGAGAGAGAGAGAGAGAGAGAGAGAGAGAGAGAGAGAGAGAGAGAGAGAGAGAGAGAGAGAGAGATTTGTTAAGATGAATGGTGAGGTGACTGACTTTTTTTCTCCCTCCTCCTCCTCCTCCTCCTCCTCCTCCTCCTCACCCTCCTCCTCCTCTTCCCTAATCCTTCTATTCATGTTATTTATCCATTTTTTTCATAAAGTTTCTAAAGTTACTCTGATATCCTAGCCAATAATACCTCCTCCTCCTCCTCCTCCTCCTCCTCCTCCTCCTCCTCCTCCTCCTCCTCCTCCTCCTCCTTCTTCATATTTCATCATCTATTCGTTCTCTTACTTCATCTTCGGTTCCTCCTCCTCCTCCTCCTCCTCCTCCTCCTCCTCCTCCTCCTTCGTGCATGCATCTTATCAGTTTGTTAATAATGAAGAAGGCGAGGGTGAGAGAGGAGGAGGAGGAGGAGGAGGAGGAGGATTTATTATACATTATGAAGATAGGCCTAGGAAGAGAGAGAGAGAGAGAGAGAGAGAGAGAGAGAGAGAGAGAGAGAGAGAGAGAGAGAGAGAGAGAGAGAGAGAGAGAGAGAGAGAGAGAGAGAGAGAGAGAGAGAGAGAGAGAGAGAGAGAGAGAGAGAGAGAGAGATTATTAAGACTGGAATGTTAGGTTAATGAAGTGGAGAGCGAGCGAGAGAGAGGGAGAGAGGAGAAAGAAACAAAGGAGAGAGAGAGAGAGAGAGAGAGAGAGAGAGAGAGAGAGAGAGAGAGAGAGAGAGAGAGAGAGAGAGAGAGAGAGAGAGAGAGAGAGAGAGAGAGAGAGAGAGAGAGAGAGAGAGAGAGAGAGAGAGAGGGAGAGGGAGAGGAAGAGCGAGAAAGGGGAGAATGGGAATAGAGATTAAAGCAAATATGTGAATGAGGATGAGAGAAAGAGAGAGAATGAAAGGAAAATAAGAAAAGGATGGGGAGAAAAGGAAGAAAGGAAGAGAATGGAAAAGGGTAAATAAGGAAGGAAGGAAAGGAAGGGAAGGGAAGGGGAAGGGAGGGAGGAAAGAAGATGCGAAAGGGAGGTAGGGGAAGGAAAAAGAAGGGGAGGGAAAGGAAGGGAAGGGAAGGGAAGGAAAGGAAAGGAAAGGAACGGAAAAGAAAGGAAAGGAAAGGGAAATGAAGGGAATGGAAGGGAAGGAAAGGAACGGAAAGGAAAGAAAAATAAAGGAAACGAAAGGAAGGGATGAAGAGGCAAAGAAGAGGGAGGGAGAGTATCAGCTATAGAGATGATTTTAATTGTCCCGGAAAAAAGAGGAGCAGATATTTCACGGACAATTACCTTGATTTTACCTGCCCGCCCACCTGAGAACACGGCTCGTTAGTACACACACACACACACACACACACACACACACACACTCACCTCCCCTTCCTTCCCTTCCTTTTCCTTTCATTCCCTTCCTTTCCTCCCCCTTCATTCCCTTCCATTTCCTTTCCCTTCATTTCCCTCCCTTCCTTTTCTCTTTCCTCTCCTTCCCCTATCTTCCCTTGCCTATCCTTCCCCTTCCTTCCCTTCCTTTTTCTTTCCCTTCCATTTCTTTTCCTTCCCTTCTCATCCTTCCTTCCCTTTCACCCCCCCCCCCCCCCCCCACACACACACACACTTTGTTTATCTATTCATCCATCAATATTCATCTATCTTCCTTTGCTTTCTTTTTCTTCTTTCTTCTTCTTCTTCTTCTCTCTCTCTCTCTCTCTCTGCGACTTTCATAGCAGCGTAACCTTCAGAGAAACGAACATACGAACGTACAAACCGAACTCGACAGAGGAGGAGGAGGAGGAGGAGGGGGAGGGGGAGGGTGTCAAGGTTACATTCCCTCCTCTCCAACGACGAAATACCACGTCCCAGAGACCTTTGAGAGAGAGAGAGAGAGAGAGAGAGAGAGAGAGAGAGAGAGAGAGAGAGAGAGAGAGAGAGAGAGAGAGAGAGAGAGAGAGAGAGAGAGAGAGAGAGAGAGAGAGAGAGAGTCCGTCTGTCATAATTTATTCAGTGTTTTGTTCCTCCCGACGTACGTGTGTGTGTGTGTGTGTGTGTGTGTGTGTGTGTGTGTGTGTGTGTGTGTGTGTGTGAAAGGGAAGGAAGGATAGGAAGGGGAGGGACTGAAAAGGAAGGGAAAAGGAAGGGATGGAGACGGAAGGAAAGGAAAGGAAAGGAAAAGGAAGGGAAGAATGGGAAGGAAAGGGAAGATAAAGGAAAGGAAGGAAGAGGAAGGACAAGAAAGGAAAGGGAAGGGAAAGGAAAAGAAAGGGAAGAAAGGGGAAGGAGAGGAAAGGAGAGGAAAAGGAAGGAAAGGAAATGGAAGGAAAGGGAAGGGAAAAGAAGGAAAAGGAAGGGAAGAAAGGGGAAGGAGAGGAAAGGATAGGAAAAGGAAGGGAAGGAAATGAAAGGAAAGGGAAGGGAAAAGAAGGAAAAGGAAGGGAAGAAAGGGGAAGGAGAGGAAAGGATAGGAAAGGGAAGGAAAGGAAATGGAAGGGAAAAGAAGGAAAAGGAAGGGAAGAAAGGGGAAGGAGAGGAAAGGATAGGAAAAGGAAGGGAAGAATGGAAAGAATAGGAAAAGGAGGGAAAGGAAATGGAAGGAAAGTGAAGGAAAAGAAGGGAAGGAAATGGAAAATAAAGAAAAGAAAAGGGAAGGGTTGAGGAAAGGGAAGAAAAGGAAGGAAAGGAAAGTGTGTGTGAGTGTGTGTGTGTTTGTGTGTGTGTGTGTGTGTGTGTGTGTGTGTGTGTCCGTCATTAGTGCACACGGCCTTCAGGTACGCCAGGTAGAAAGGACTTAATTAACCGGAAAGGTGTGTGCTAACGCTTTTTGGGGCCCATTAAAATGATCCACCCTTTCTTTGGCCTTTTTTTATCGTATTTTTCCCTTATTACTTTTTTTTTTCTTTTCTCGTTTTTCCTTTTTTTTTTACTTATTTTCTTTTTTTTCTCGTTTTCCTTTTTTTGCTTATTTTCTTTTTTTTCTTTTCTCGTTTTTCCTTTTTTTTTACTTATTTCCTTTTTTTTCTCGTTTTTCCTTTTTTTGCTTATTTTTTTTCTTCTCGTTTTTCCTTTTTTTGCTTCTTTTCTTTTTTTTCTTTTCTCGTTTTTCCTTTTTTTTACTCATTTCCTTTTTTTTCTTTTCTCGTTTTTCCTTTTTTTTACTCATTTCCTTTTTTTTCTTTTCTCTCGTTTTTCCTCTTTTTTTTTTTACTTATTTTCTTTTTTATCTTTTCTCTCGCTTTTCCTCCTTCCTTTCCTTTACTTTTTGCTTTCTTTTCTTTTCTTTTCCCTCTTTTCCTCTTCTTTTTATTCGTTTTCTCTTTTTTTACTTTCTGTTTTCCCTTTTTTTCATTCTTTTCCTATTCTCTTTTCTATTATTGATTTTCTCTTCTTTTCACTTTCATTTATCTTTTTTTCCCTCTTTTCCTCTTTTTATTCGTTTTCTCTTTTTTACTTTTTTTTTTATCCCTTTTTCATTCTTTTCCTTTTCTTTTTTCTAGTATTGTTTTTCTCTTCTTTTCACTTTCCTTTCTCTTTTATTCTTTTATTCTTTTTCTTTTTACGTTTCTACTTTTTTCTCTTTCGTTTTCCTTTTTTTCTTTTCTTTTCTCGTTATTTTCCTGCGTCTCTTTTTTTCTTTCGCATTTCTTTTCCAGTTTTCTCTCTTTTCTTCACCTTTTATTTTTTTTGTTTTAGCTTTTTTCTTCTCTATATTCCTCTTTGTCCCTCTTTTTTTCTCTCTTTCTCCTCCTCCTCCTCCTCCTTCTCCTCCTCCTCTTTCTCCTCCTCCTCCTCCTTTTCCCTTCTCTTTTTACAATTGCCTCCTTCTTTCTCTCTTCTCTCTCTCTCTCATTGTTCTGTTTATATCTTCCTCCCTATCTCCCGTATTCCTTTCTCTCTCTCTCCTTTGCTATGAAAAAAGAGAGAATTTATGGAGATTTTTATTATATGAGAGAGAGAGAGAGAGAGAGAGAGAGAGAGAGAGAGAGAGAGAGAGAGAGAGAGAGAGAGAGAGAGAGAGAGAGAGAGAGACCTGCGTTTGTTATTTGAAATTTGTATCGTTACTTGAATGGAACGGAGAGAGAGAGAGAGAGAGAGAGAGAGAGAGAGAGAGAGAGAGAGAGAGAGAGAGAGAGAGAGAGAGAGAGAGAGAGAGAGGAGGGAGGGAGGAAGGAGGTAAAGCTTGAATAGGCAGAAAGAGGAGACGAAGAGGTTGATAAATGGGATAGGAAGAGGAGGTAGAAGAGGAGGAGGAGGAGGAGGAGGAGGAGGAATAGACGAATGAGGAAGAGGAAGAGGAGGAAGAGAGGAGAGGTTAGAAGACTCAGAGACGAACATTGAGAGAGAGAGAGAGAGAGAGAGAGAGAGAGAGAGAGAGAGAGAGAGAGAGAGAGAGAGAGAGAGAGAGAGAGAGAGAGAGAGAGAGAGAGAGAGAAGATGAAGAGACAGAGGGAAGAATGAAATAGGGAGAAAGGAAGAGATTGAAGGGATAATGAGGGAGAGAAAGAGAAAGAGAGAAAAAGAGAGAAGGAGAGAAAGGAGTGAGTGAGGGATGAAGGAGTAAATTGAAAGCGAAAGGGATAGATGGAGGAGAAGGAGGAGAAGGAGAAGAAGAAAGAAGGAGTAAGGGAGAGAGAGAGAGAGGGAGGGAGGGAGGGAATACCTGTGTGAGTTGTTTAATTATCAATGTCACGGTGTGGCCAGGTGTGTGTGTGTGTGTGTGTGTGTGTGTGTGTGTGTGTGTGTGTGTGTGTGTGTGTGTGTGTGTGTGTGTGTGTGTGTCTCTCTCTCTCTCTCTCTCTCTCACAATACCTGGTGGCTTGATGCAATTACCTGTTCGTTATAACCAGGGTGACGTGTGTGTGTGTGTGTGTGTGTGTGTGTGTGTGTGTGTGTGTGTGTGTGTGTGTGTGTGTGTGTGTATTTAAACGACCTGTTTTCTTTGTGTACTTCATGTTAGCTTTCTCTCTCTCTCTCTCTCTCTCTCTCTCTCTCTCTCTCTCTCTCTCTCTCTTGTAATTGCTCTCATTCTTTTCTTATTTCCTCTTCTCTTTCTCTTCTTCCTTCCCTTCCTCCTTCCTCCTCTTCCTTCTCCTTCTCTTCTCTTCTCTTCTTTTCTTTTCTCTTTTCCCTATTTTCTTTTCTCTTCCTTTCTCTTCTTTTCTCCTCTCCTTTTCTCTTTTCTTTTCCTTTCTCTTCTTTTCTTTTCTCTTCATTCTCTTCTTTTCTCTTTTCTTTTCTTTTCTCTTTTTTTCTTTTATATTCTCTTTTCTTTTTCTCTTTTCCTCTCTCTTTCCTTCTCTTCTCTTATTCTTTTCCATCAGATACACAAATAAATAGATATAAAGAGAGAGAGAGAGAGAGAGAGAGAGAGAGAGAGAGAGAGAGAGAGAGAGAGAGAGAGAGAGAGAGAGAGAGAGAGAGAGAGAGAGAGAGAGAGAGTCCTTGGCACCAGCTGTTTGAAGAGGAAGAACACTGCCAAAAAAAGATAAAAAGGAGATAATTTTGAATCCCCTGTCAAGATTATTTTTTATCTTCGGTCAAGGAGGAGGAGGAGGAGGAGGAGGAGGAGTGTTACATAGGACAGATGAAGAAGAGATAAAGAGGAAGAATGAGGAGATTTGTAGTGAAAGGAAGAGGAGGAGGAGGAGGAGGAGGAAGAGGAAGAGGAGATTAAGGAAGAGGAAGAAGAACATTAAGAGGCGTTGGAGAAGTAATACAATAAGGAAACATACGATGAGGAAAGGAGGAGGAGGAGGAGGAGGAGGAGGAGGAGGAGGAGGAGGAGGAGGAGGAGGAGATGGAACAAAGAGCAAAGAAGGAAGAAGATGAAAGGAAAGAAGAAATATAAAGAAGAGTCGAGAGAAAATAACGAAAAGGGAACAGAAGCAGAATATAAGGAAAGGGGAAGAGAGGAAACACACATGATAAAAGGGAATAAAGGGAGAAGGGGAAGGATAAAGAGGAAGAGAGAGAAACGAAGGGGAAGGGAGAGGCAGTTTAAAGGGAAGGGAGTAGTGATGGGAGAGGGAGGAAGAGGAAGTGGAGGAAAGGGGAGAAGGGAGGAGGGGAGATGGAGAAGGGGAGAGGAAGGGAAAGGAGGGATGGGAGTATTGATGGGAGAGGAAGGAAGAGTAAGGAGAGGAAAGGGAAGAGGGGAGAAGGGGAGATGAAGAGGGGGAGAGGAAGGGGAATAGGGAGGGGAAGGGGAGGGAATGGGGCAGTTAGGTTAGTGGGGAAGGGTGTTAAAATTGATGTTATGACCGCGTGAACATAACAAGGAAGGAGGAGGAGGAGGAGGAGGAGGAGGAGGAGGAGGAAGAGGAGGAAGAGGAGGAGGAAGAGGAGGAGGATTAAGAAAGGGTTGGTCATTTCGAAGGTAGGGAAAAGGAGGAAGAGGAGGAGGAGGAGAAGGAGGAGGAAGAGATGATGAAAAGGAAAGAGAGAGAGAGAGAGAGAGAGAGAGAGAGAGAGAGAGAGAGAGAGAGAGAGAGAGAGAGAGAGAGAGAGAGAGAGAGAGAGAAGAGGGGAAACTATAGAAAGGATGATAAAGGAATAGAAGGGAAAAAATGGAGGAAGAGAAGGGAAAGAAGGAAAATAAAGAGGAAAGAGAAGGGAAAGAACAGGAAAAAGAGAGGGAGAGAGAGAAAAGAGGAGGAAAATAATAGGAAGAGAAGGGACAGAAAGAGGAAGAGGAAGAGGAAGAGAAGAAGAGAGGAGGAGGAGGAGGAAGAGGAAAGAATAGGAAGAGAGAGACAGGAAAGACGAGGAAAAATAAATGTAAGAAAAGGGAAAGAAAGATTAAGAGGAAGAGGAAGAGAAGAAGAGAGGGGAAGAAAGAGGAGGAGGAGGAGGAGGAGGAGGAGGAGGAGGAGGAGGAGGAGGAGGAAGAGGAACGAATAGGAAGAGATAGACATGAAAGACGAGGAAAATAAATGTAAGAAAAGGAAAGAAAGATTAAGAGGAAGAGGAAGAGAAGAAGAGAGGGGAAGGAAGAAGAGGAGAAGGAAGAGGAGGGAGAGGAGGAGGAGGAAGAGGAAAGAATAGGAAGAGAGAGACAGGAAAGACGAGGAAAAATAAATGTAAGAAAAGGGAAAGAAAGATTAAGAGGAAGAGGAAGAGAAGAAGAGAGTGGAAGGAAGAGGAGGAGGAGGAAGAGGAGGAGGAGGAGGAGGAGGAAGAGGAGGAAGAGGAGAGGTTAAGATGGGGTCATGTAGTCCATATTGTTGATCTCTCTTCTTTAAAATTGCGTTAATGAAAAATGTGGAGCTGATGGAGGAGGAGGAGGAGGAGGAGGAGGAGGAGGAGGAGGAGGAGGAGGTGGACGTGATGGGAAATTAGGAAGAGAAGATTATGAGGAAAATATAGAAAAAAACAAACATTGAGAAAAAGGAAAAAGAGAAAGGGAAAAGAAAAAGGAAAACAAGGAAAATAGAAGAAGGAAGAGGAAGGAAAACAATCAAAATAGGAAAGGAAAAATATATTGAAAAAAATAATTAGGAGAGAAAAAAAGGAAGAAATGAGGAAAAAAAGAAAAAAATGAAGCTTGGAAGGAAAATAAAGTGAAGAAGAAACAAGAGAAGAATGAAATGGAGGCGAGATGGTGGTGGTGGTGGTGGTGGTGATGGTGGTGGTGGTGGTAGTGGTGGTGGTGATGGTGGAGGTGATGGTGGTGGTGGTGGTGATGGTGGTGGTGGTGATGGTGGTGGAACTAAATTTAATAAAACACTTAACGTTAGTAAGTAAACAGTGATGAGAGAGAGAGAGAGAGAGAGAGAGAGAGAGAGAGAGAGAGAGAGAGAGAGAGAGAGAGAGAGAGAGTCCAGCAGGTTCAAACTTTTACAGACACTTAAGTTACCCACAAAAAAAGTTGAACGTCACTCTTACTGTACACGAAGGAGGAGGAGGAGGAGGAGGAGGAGGAGGAGAAGGAGGAGCAATACTTTTACCTCCTCTGCCCCTTAAGTCTTCATCTCCTCTATCATTCCTTCTTCCTTTTCTAAGCTCGGAAGGAAGGAATACATTTTGGAGAGGAGGAGGAGGAGGAGGAGGAGGAGGAGGAGAGGCAAATGGAAGAGGAAGAGGAGGAGGAGGTTGAGTAGGCTTAAAATTAATCTTCTATGTAAAAGTGTAGATAGGAAAAGGATATGGAAGGAAGAAGAGGGAGAGGAGAATGGAGAGGAAAAAGGGAGAAAGGAGGAAAAGAGAGAAAGGAGAGGGAGAGGAGAAGGAAGAGGAAAAAAGGGAGAAAGGAGGAGAGAAAGAGGACGTGGAGAGCGAAAGAAAGGAGAGGAAGAGGAAAAGAAAGAGAAGAAAAAGAGAAAGAGGAGGAGAGCGAAAGAGAAAAAAATGGAGAGGGAGATGAGAATAGAGAGGAAAAAGAGAGAAAGGAGGGAAAGAGAGAAAGAGGAGGAGGAGTAGAGAAAGAGAAAAAAAGGAGAGGGAGAGGAGAAGGAAGGAAGAAAAAGAGAAAGAGAAAGAAAAAGAGAAGAAATACCTACAAAATAAAAACAAAAGATCTCCGGATTGAAAACAGGAAAGGAAAAAATAAGAGAAAAGAAAGAAAAAATATTAATTGGAAAAAGAACAAAAAATAAACAAAAAATAATAGAGAAAAAAAAACATACATACATTCATACATACATACATACATACTTCTCTGTCTCCCTATCTACCCTACCTACCTACCTACATACATACATACATACATACATACGTACATACCTGCCCACCTGTGTACACCTGACCTGTCCCACCTGGCTAGTTTATAATCGTGGTCTAATTAAGGGTTCCCGCGCACCTGATATTTAATACTCCTGCTTTCCCTTATAAACACTAGGGAAGATTTTTTTAGGGGAGAATATTGTTTATGGAGGAAAGATTTTTTAAGGGATAATATTTCTGACCCTATGTTTTTTTTTGGTTATGTTATGAAGTGTCTTGTTTGCTTGTTTGTTTGTTTGTTTGTTTAGATGTTTATTTGTATTTTTTTGTTTTAATTTTTGTTTTTTTGTTTTTCATTTCATTCGCTTTTCATTTTCTTTTCTTTTCAGTGCATCTTTTCATATTTTTCTTTCGTTTTTTTCTATGGCCTCCAATTTTCATGTTTTCATTTTCTTTTCCTATTTTTCCTTTCTTCATTAAATGGCCTTCAGTTTTCATTCATTATATTTTCTTACAGTTCATCTTTTCCTCTTTTTTTTTTATTTTTCTTATAGTCTTCAATTTCCTTTTTCTTTCTATTCGTATTTCTTTTAATTTTTCTTTATTTTTCCGTAAATTCTTATATTCTTTTCCGTTTTTTTTCCTCAATCGCTATTTTTCTCTATTCCTTCAAATCCCGAATGTGGAAGAGAGCAAGAAAGACGTGATCGAAGAAGAAGAGGAGGAGGAGGAGGAGAAGGAGGAGAAGGAGGAGGAGGAGGAGGAAGACACTCAGAGCGCGAAAAAAAAGAGAGAGCAAATATTTGAGTAACGCAATGATACCAAGGAAAGAAAGAAAGAAAGAAAGAAAGAAAGAAGAGAAAGAGGAAATATATAAAGATGGGAGGAAAGAATAAGAAGACAAACTGTGAGGAGGAGGAGGAGGAGGAGGAGGAAAAAATATATAGAGAAGAAAGAGAGAAAAGGAAAAAGTAGAAAATAAAGTATAAGTGGGAAAGAGAAGAAGAGAGAGGAGAAGGAGAGAAAGAAGAGAAAAAAGAGGAGGAAGAGAGGGAAAAGAGGAAAGAAGGGAGGAGGAGGAGGAGGAGGAGGAGGAAAAAGAGAGAAAAAGAAATTGGTCATGGAAGATACAACGATCGTTCTCTCTCTCTCTTTCTTATTCTCCTCCTCCTCCTCCTCCTCCTCCTCCTCCTCTTCCTCCTCCTCCTCTTCTTTCTCTCCATCGTGGCAGGCGGGAGAGAAGAGTCAACATAAAGATGATCGAAGTGTGTGTGTGTGTGTGTGTGTCAGTGAGAGAGAGAGAGAGAGAGAGAGAGAGAGAGAGAGAGAGAGAGAGAGAGAGAGAGAGAGAGAGAGAGAGAGAGAGAGATTCGTCCCTTTAAATATCTTCCGTCTTTGTGACTTTCAGATTAAGTTTGCTTCTTTTTTTCTTTCTTTTCCAATAAATTCTGAGAAAAATATGAAAATGAACTGATAGAGGAGGAGGAGGAGGAGGAGGAGGAGGAGGAGGAGGAGGAGGAGGAGGAGGAGGAGGAGGAGAGGAGGAGGAGGAGGAGGAGGAGGAGGAGGAGGAGGAGGAGGAAGAGGAGGCGGAGGAGGAGGAGAAGAAGTTAAATGCAAAAAGAGAAAAAAAAGGAAAATAAACGTCAGACAAGGAGAGAGAGAGAGAGAGAGAGAGAGAGAGAGAGAGAGAGAGAGAGAGAGAGAGAGAGAGAACATGAGACAGGTAAACAGGAGTAAGAGGAAAAAGGAGAGAAAATATGGAGGAAAAATGGCGACATGGAGGAGTGGGAGGAAAAGGGAGGAGGAGATAAACAAGGAAGAGGAGGAGGAGGAGGAGGACTGATGTTGATGATAGTTGTTACTCTCTCTCCCTTTTTTTCCTCCATTCCTTGTCTTTCTCTTCTGATTACCTCATCATTTTCCTCTCCCTTTTCTCTCCCTCCTTTCCCTCCCTTCCTCCTTCCTTCCTGCTTCCGTCTCTTCCTTTCCTCCTTTTCTTCTTTTTCTTCTTCTTTATTAGTCTTTTCCTCTTCCCGTTTATCCTTTTTTTTTCTTGTTTTTTCTTTTTCTGTTGTACTCCCTTCCTTCCTTCCTCCCTTCCTCCCTTCCTTAATCCCTTTGTTTCGTTTCTCCCTTCTCTCCCTCTCTCTTTTTTTCTTCTTTGTTTTCTTCCTTTTTTCTATTTCCGTTTTTATTGTGTTTTTCTTTCTGGGTCTTTTCCTTCATTTGTTTTGTTTTCTTTTTCTTATTTATTTTATCTTTTCTTATTTTTCTTTTTATTTTTTCATTCTTTTTGTTTCCCTTCCTTTCCTTCTTCTACACTTTTCTTTTTATCATATTTTCCTTATTTCCTCTTTTTCTTCCTGTTCTCTTTTCATTCATTTTTCTGTTCTTCCTTTTTTCTCCCTTCCTTCCTTCCTTCCTTCCTTTCTTATCTTGCTTTCTTTCTTCCTTCCTTCCTTCCCTTTTCCTTCCTTCCTTCCTTTTTTTCCTTCCTTTCTTCCTTCCTTCCTTCCTTTCTTTCGTCTTTTCTTCCGGTCTGACTTCTTTTCTTCATCTCTCTTATCTTCTCCTTTTCCTTCCTCTCTTCCTTCTACTTCCTCTCTTCCCTTCCTTCCTTCCTTCCTTCTTTTCCTTCCTTCTCTCCCTTCCTTTCTTTCTGTCTTTATTTCTTCATTCGTCTTTTCCTCTCCCTTCTTCTTTATTTCTTCTTTTTCTCCTATTTTTCCTCTCTTCCATCCTTCCTTCTCTTCTCTCCTTCCCTCCTTCCTTCCTTCTCTCCTTCCCTCCTTCTTTCCTTCCTCTCTCTCCTCCGTTTCCTCCTTCCCTCCTTTATTTACTTAATCTTTCCTCCTTGTTCCTCGCTTTCCTCTTTTTTCTCTCCTTTATCTCTCTTCCTTCCTCCTATATCTTGTCGAGGAGGAAGAATAGCTTGAGAAGGAGGAAGGAGGAATGGAGGAGAGGAAGGAAGGAGGAGGAGGAGGAGGAGGAGGAGGAGGAGGAGGAGGAGGAGGTGGAGGAGGAGGAGGAGGAGGAGGCAATAGATAAGAAAGAAGAGAAAACGGAAGAAGGGAAGAGAGAGAGAGAGAGAGAGAGAGAGACGGTTCAGATCTTTTGAGTGTTCTTTTTTGCTTCACTAAAGAAAACGAACGACAAGTGCTCTCGATTCTCTCTCTCTCTCTCTCTCCATATTTCCATCTTTATTTGGATTATCTTACTGTCCCTTCCCTCCTTCCTTCCTTCCCTTCCTTCCCTTCCCTTCCCTTCCCTTCCTTCCTTCTCTTCCCTTCCTTCCTTACCTTCCCTTCCTTCCTTCCTTCCCTCTTCCTTCCCTTCCTTCCCCTTCCCTTCCTTCCCTACCCCTTCCCTCCCTTCCCTTCCCTTCCTTTACCTTCTCTTTCTCTCCCATCCATCTTTTTCCTCCTTCTATCATTCCCTATGCTTCCCTTTCTTCCCTCCCCCTTCCTTTTCTTCCCTCCCCCTTCCTCTCTTCCCTTCCTCTGTACTATGCTTTTCCTTTCCCTTCCCTTCCACCTTTCGCCCATACTTTTATCACCTAACATTACGCAGCTATCAGAAAGGTACCTGGGCTTAATGAGCGGTGTGTTTTACCTTAACTGTGTTCTTCCTCTGCCTCTCCCTACCTCTCTACAATCGTTCTGTCCGTGTGTTTATATGTGTGTGTGTCTGTGTGTCTGTGTCTCTATCTGTCTGTCTGTTTTTCTCTTTCTTTCCCTTTTCTTTTGTTTTATTCCTGTTCTCTCATTCTCTCTTGATGATTGAGAGGGAAGAAAGAAAGAAAGAAAGAAAGAAAAAAGAAAGAAAGAAAGAAAGAGATAGAGAAAGTAGATGGATAGATACACAGATAGATAGATAGATACAGATAGAGATAAATAGATAGATAGATAAAGAGAGAGAGAGAGAGAGAGAGAGAGAGAGAGAGAGAGAGAGAGAGAGAGAGAGAGAGAGAGAGAGAGAGAGAGAGAGAGAGAGAGAGAAGAGAGAGAGAAAAAGAGGGGAGAGAATAATGCCCCCATCACTCCTCTGTAAGCTAGCTCACTTTCTCCCATCAGGAAGTGGCTCACCTTGAGATTAAAGCAAAACGAGAACCATTAACCTGTCCATCATCAGTGAGTGTGAAATGGCCCAGGTGAGAGGGGGGGGGGGGAAGGGAGAGGGGGAAAGAGAGAGGGAGAGAGGGAAAGAGAGAGGGAGAGAGGGAAAGAGAGAGGGAGAGGGATAGAGAGGGAGAGGGAAAGAGAGGGAGAGGGAAAGAGAGAGGGAGAGAGGGAAAGAGAGACGGAGAGAGGGAAAGAGAGACGGAGAGAGGGAAAGAGAGACGGAGAGAGGGAAAGAGAGACGGAGGAGAGAGAGAGAGAGAGAGAGAGAGAGAGAGAGAGAGAGAGAGAGAGAGAGAGAGCTGAATTAATGTTGAATTTTGTTATTTTTTTTTTTATTTGTTTTTGCTATGTATCTATCTATCTATCTATCTATGTCTATCTATCTTCATATAATACAATTCTCTCTCTCTCTCTCTCTCTCTCTCTCTCTCTCTCTCTCTCTCACGCTCGCTCACTTTCTATCTCGTAGTGTCATTAGGTGCGTCCAGGTGAGGCTTGAGACAGGTGGGTACGATCTTACCTGTGATTACCTGGAGCTTAATTATGCGCCCCACACCTGCTGGGTTAATTAATGGATTGAGAGAGAGAGAGAGAGAGAGAGAGAGGGAGGAAGGGAGGGAGGGAGAGAGAGGAGGTTGTGGTTGATTAGGGTAAGTTAGTAAGGTAGCCAGGTATAGAGGGAAGGAGAGGGAGGAAGGAAGAGAGAGAGATAGAGACTGAGGTTGACAGGTAGACAGGTAGGAAGGTATAGAGTGAGAGAAATATAAAGGGAAGAGAGGAATAAAGAGTAAGTGATTAAAGAAGGGGAATAAAGAGGAAAGAGAATAAATGAGTAAGAAGGTAAGGATTCAAAAGAGGAAAAGGACGATAGGAATAAAGGAATAGAATGGAAGGATAGGAGAGGAGAAAGAAAGGAGAACAGAGGAAGAAGAAGAAGAGAAAGAAGAGAAAAAAGGAAAGAGAGAGAGAGAGAGAGAGTACACAGAAGACAGATCATTCTTCTTACAACTTTGCAAACTTCGCCAAGATGTTGCAACTGTGTGTGTGTGTGTGTGTGTGTGTGTGTGTGTGTGTGTGTGTGTGTTTAATGGGAAGGCAAGAAGAGTTGAGTGCTTGTGTGACCTCGATTTAACGCGAAGGGGTAGTAGTAGTAGTAGTAATAGTTGTAGTTGTTGTAGTAGTAGTAGTTGTAGTTGTAGTAGTTATAGTATTAGTAGAAGTAGTAGTAGTAGGAGGAGGAGGAGGAGGAGGAGGAGACGAAGTAAGCGAAATATGGCAATCCGGCACCGTAGAGTTTACGCAAAAATCTGCAATATCTTTTTTTTTTCTCTCTTTCGTCTCTCGTGAAGCCCGCCGCTTTTGCCTCCACTGAAAGCCACATTAATATTTCCCTTTCCCTTTGCGTGTTGAACTGAAGCTGCTTTGATATAGAGATGCTTTTATACTGGTTTGTATGCGATTAAATCCTGCAAATAGTGAAACCCAATCTCGCTAATCTGGTTTAACTATATCTATTGCTCTATATTTATTTAGAAGCATATACATTAATTATTTTCCTGTGTTGTTTTATTTTGTTTATTGGTTTGAGGTTGTCTTCATTTCACAGGTATTCTATTGCCAGGCTTATGCAATATTTTTTCCTTTTTATTTGTTTATTCTTTCACATGTTACGGTGTTGGTTGGCGTTGTATGTTGTTAATTTGTATGTATGAACGCCACTCTGCTGCTGTTTCTGTCTGTGTGTGTTTGTTTGTATTTGCGTGTGAGTGTGTGTTTGTGTGTGTGTGTGTGTGTGTGTGTGTGTTTATTTGTTTCTGCGGCTCTTTTTGACATTTATTCTGTATTTTACTGTATGTCTATCTCGTTCTGTTTCTCTCTCTCTCTCTCTCATAAAACCATAAGTCCTCGTAATGTAATTTTCGGTGATGTAGTCGTGTTCTGCGTCTCATTAGCTGGGCGTGGATTCTACTAACGGATACGTCTCTCTCTCTCTCTCTCTCTCTCTCTCTCTCTCTCTCTCTCTCTTTCTCTTCATGACTTTCAAATTTAATCTTTCTCTCCCTTTTCTCTTTCCTTTCCGTTTATTGAATTTTTCTTTTTTTCTTTTCTACATTTCCTCCTTTCTTTTGCTTTCATTTTCTACTGTCTCCTCTCTCTCTCTCTCTCTCTCTCTGTTACTTTAATTTACAGCCTAAGTATCTTGTTCTTTTTATTGTTTGTTTGTTTGTTTGTTTGTTTAGCTCTTGCACACTGGTAAGAGTTGTTACATATTTATTTATTTAGTTTATTTTTTATTATTTTTTTTTATTATTTGCTTCGCTTTTGGCTCCTATATATTTTTTTCTTATTTATTGACATTTATTTTATCAAGTTTATTTTTATTATTATTTTTCTGTGTGATACTTTTTTTTTGTCATTTTCTAGTTCATCTTTTCTCACCTTTTGATTTTTTAATAAGTCAGTATTGTTTTTTTTTTTTTCATAGTTTTTTCATTGATCCTTTCTTTCTTTTTTCCGTCTTTCTTTGTCCCATTTTCCTTTTTTTTTTTTAATTCCTTCTCTAATGGTTCTTCCTTTTTCTCTCTTTTTTCTTTAAGCTTTTTCCCTCTAATGCTTTTTCCTTCTGTCCCTCTTTATCTTTTCCTCTTTTCTCTTTCTTCCTTTTTTCTTCCTTTTCCTCTAATGCCTCTTCTTTTTCTTCCTTTTTCTTCCTTTTCCTCTGACGTTTCTTCCTTTTCCTCTTTTTTAACCTTTTTTCTCTAATGCTTCTTGCTTTTCTTCCCTTGGTAACCTTTCCTCTTCCTCTAATGCCTCTTCTTTTTCTTCCTTTTTTCTTCCTTTTCCTCTGACGTTTCTTCCTTTTCCTCTTTTTTAACCTTTTTCCTCTAATGCTTCTTCTTTTTCTTCCCTTTATCTTCCTCTTCCTCTAATGCCTTTCCTTTTTCTTCCTTTTCCTCTGATTCTTCTCCCTTTTCCTCTCTTTTTAACTTTCTTTTCCTCTTATGCTTCTTTTCTTCCCCTCTTTTATAACCTTTCTTTTTATCTAATGCTTCTTCTATTCCTATAATGGCTTTTCTTTTTTAATCCTTTTCCTCTGACGGTTCTTCGTTTTCCCCTCCATTCTTTCCTTCTTTCTTTCTTTCTTTCCCTCCTTTGTAATCTTTCCTTCTCCTTTTCTCTCTTTTAATCGCTAAGTTAATTTCCCTAATGACGAAATTCTGCTCTGGCTCGGTACTCCTTTCTCTTCATTAGGAACACAATTCAGTTCACCTAATTATGTCCTCTTACTAACACCCCATTCTTTATTTTCCTCCTTTTTGCGATTTGTTTTGTCCTTCCTGGGTGTCTCTCTCTCTCTCTCTCTTATTTCTTTTCTAACCATGTCTTTTTTTTCTTTGCATTTTCCTTGTTTATTTTCCTCTCTTTTCCTTTTTTCTGAACTCTTTTTCTCTTTTTATTCTTTTCCTTTTCGTCTCCTCCTCGTGTTCTTGTTCCTTTTCTTCTTTTCTTTCTTCTTCATCTTCTTTTTCTTCTTCTTCGTCTTTATTTTCTTCTTCTTCTTCGTCTTCTTCCCATCACCATCATCACCAGGTTAATCACCAAAACGCCCTCCTTTCTTCCTTCCTTCCTTTCCCCCTTTTTTGCGTCACCTATTTCCCCTTTTCTCTACCTCCAAATTTATGTCCTTTACTGTTCATCTAATTTATGGCTACGACTTTTTCTCCACTTGAAAGCGAGACAGAGAGAGAAGGGAAGAGTTGGAAGATTAATAGGGAAATAGGAACTAATGGTTTTGGGGGGATAAGTGAGATAGATAGATAGATAGATAGAGATAGAGAGAGAGATAGAGTGAGAGAGAGAGAGAGAGAGAGGACGTAGGAGGAATATAAACAACAAACAAACAAAATATCAAACTTAAATAAAATAAAAATGACAGACGAGTGACAATCAATCAATCAATCAATCAATCAATTAAACATATAATTATCCTATCGAGAGAGAGAGAGAGAGAGAGAGAGAGAGAGAGAGAGAGAGAGAGAGAGAGAGAGAGAGAGAGAGAGAGAGAGAGAGAGAGAAATAAATAAAGAGAGAAAAATAATCCGAGACATATATATTTAAAAGCTCACCTGACACACACACACACACACACACACACACACACACACACACACACACACACACACACACACACACATCATCATCATCATCATCGTCATCATCACCATCATCCCTAATATAATGAAACCCGAATGAAGGGAATAAAGAAAGGTATTAAATAGGAAGGGGAATAAATAGGATATGGTAGATATATAGGAAACACCTCCCCCTCACCTCTCACGGCACCGCTGCACACGACTCTCTACTCTTGCGTATCCTTATTCTATCCAAATCCCTTATGCAAGAGTTAACCAGCTTTTCTCTTTCATCCCTCGCCACCCATGTAGGAAACACCTCCCCCCCACCTCCCACGGCACCGCTGCACACGACTCCCTACTCCTGCCTATCCTTATTCTATCCAAATCCCTTATGCAAGAGTTAACCAGCATCTTCATTCTTTCATCCCTCGCCACCCATGTAGGAAACACCTCCCCCTCACCTCTCACGGCACCGCTGCACACGACTCCCTACTCCTGCCAATCCTTATTCTATCCAAATCCCTTATGCAAGAGTTAACTAGCATTACTCTTTCATCCCTCGCCACCCATGTAGGAAACACCTCCCCCCCACCTCCCACGGCACCGCTGCACACGACTCCATACTCCTGCCTATTCTTATTCTATCCAAATCCCTTATGCAAGAGTTAATCAGCATCTTCATTCTTTCATCTCTCGCCACCCATGTAGGAAACACCCCCCCCCTCTCCCACGGCACCGCCCCACACGACTCTCTACTCTTGCTTATCCATATTCTATCCAAATCACTTATGCAAGAGTTAACCAGCATCTTAATTCTTTCATCTCACCACCCATGTAGGAAACACCCCCTCTCCCACGGCACCGCTCCACACGACTCTCTACTCTTGCGTATCCATATTCTATCCAAATCCCTTATGCAAGAGTTAACCAGCATCATTCTTTCATCCCTCGCCACCCAGAAAAGAGAAGTACCCCCCCTCCCGCCTCCCACACAAAACCCTTTATTAACCTACCCATCCCCCTATCATCACCCTAATCTAGTGAAGGGATAGAGAATGGGAGTTAAAAGGAAGGGGAATTAATGAGTAACTTAGAATAAAGAAGAAGGGCAATATATGGGTACAGAAAGCGAGAAACAACAAAGATGTAAAAAGCTTATCCTGACACAAAACCTTCTATTAATCCTCCCTGCCCCTCCGTCCCCATCGCTTCAAAACCTTCTATTAACCCTCCCTGCCCCTCCAGCCTGACACAAAACCTTCTATTAACCCTCCCTGCCCCTCCACCCTGACACAAAACTTTCTATTAACCCTCCCTGCCCCTCCACCCTGACACAAAACTTTCTATTAACCCTTCCTTTCCCTCCGCCCTGACACAAAACCTTGTATTAACTCTCCTTGCCCCTCCAGCCTGACACAAAACCTTCTATTAACCCTCCCTGCCCTTCCATCCTGACACAAAACCTTCTATTAACTCTCCTTGCCCCTCCAGCCTGACACAAAACCTTCTATTAACCCTCCCTGCCCCTCCACCCTGACACAAAGCCCTCTATTAACCCTCCCTGCCCCTCCACTCTGACACAAAACCTTCTATTAACCCTCCCTGTCCCTCCGCCCTGACACAAAAAATTCTATTAACCCTCCCTGCCCCTCCGACCCCATCCCTGCAAAACCTTCTATTAATCCTCCCTGCCCCTCTGCCTCCATTCTTAATCTAGTGAAGGCGGCGTTACAGTCAGTACCCAGCGTAACAGAGGGCAGAGGGGGTCCACGTATTTGTCCCCGAGGCCTCCCCATTAATATTAGCCGCGTCGGACTGGGCAGCGCTTTGATAGATCGCCTGGACTTGCCTAAAAACGAGCAGCTTTGGGATCGTTTGTCAAGCGTAATGGCACAAAGGCTTGCTCTCCGGGCCCGTGTGTTCGTGTGTGCGTGTATGTTGGATGGGGGGAGGGATGGGTGGGGAGGAGGAGGAAGGTGACTAGATTTGTGTGTGTTTGTGTGTTTGTGTATGTGGGTTAAGGGATGGTGAAGGTGTGTGTGTGTGTGTGTGTGTGTGTGTGTGTGTGTGTGTGTGTGTGTGTATTTACCTAGTTTACCTACCTCGTGCTGTCCCGTCTCTATAACGCTTATTATCCAGTTTGGCTTTAAATTCATGAATCGTTTTTGCACACACAGTCTCCTCGTCAAGTCCTTATCCTGTTTGGCTTCTACACATTTTCTATTATACCACTCTTCTCTTGATTTCTGGCCAACTTTCAGCCTTGGTACCCACTTTTCCTCCTTCGTTGTAAATCTGTAGAAAGCTGGCCCATTTTTCTTCCACATTGTCAGCCTCAGAGAAAGAATCCCATTGTGCTGCCTCAAAATGCTTCCTAAGTTGTTCAAAATTTGCTTTATTAAAATTGAACCATTCTTTCCTGTAGTCCTCATTCCTGATTTTTCTAGCTTCTTCTCGTAATATGTATTTGATAAGGACATGATCGCTCTTCCCTACAGAGCACTTTTAGTTCATCTCCTCTATGGTATCCGGCTCCCTGGTGATTATCAAGTCCAATCTAGATGGTTCGTCCTTTCCTCTGAATCTCGTATTTTCCTCCACCCACTATGTGATTTAAATCGCTTTAAATCAGAGTAAAAAGTCTACTTCTCCTGCATTAATCCTGTACTGGTCCTGTAGCAAGTCAGGCACCAGTGAATCATTGCCATCTCTTACAAGAAAAATATTCAAAAGCACATAAAAATGAAGTATTAGTCCCACTTATGATTTTTATGTGAAAAACCCATCTTGGGTAATGTATATTAAACTATAGCTTCATTTAACATTGGCCAAATTTAATGCAAGAAAATGGCCTCATAAAACTGAAACAAATAATCAATGGAAACAAATAAAGGTTAATGCCAAAAATAATAATTTAAATAAAAAAATCGATTTAAAGAAAAAAATCCAATTTAAATAAAATAATTTTTTTTTATATGAAAAAAATCATGATTTTGTCCAACCCTGGTGTGTGGATGTGTGTTTGTTAGTGTGTGTGTGTGTGTGTGTGTGTGTGTGTGTGTGTGTGTGTGTGTGTGTGTGTGTGTGTGTGTGTGTGTGTGTGTGTGTGTGTGTGTTATTGTATATATATGTGCGTCTACGTGTGTATGAGAGATGTATTGATAAATAGATATATACATGCATTGATAGATATATAGATGAAAAAAGAGCTAGGTATATTATAAAACTCAGGCAATTACAGGTCACTCATAAACCTTTACCTAACACGTGAAAAATCCCTAAAAATCCCTAACCGCTAAAAATCCCTAAATCCCTAACACCACGAAAACCCTAAATCACCAACACCAGGCAACACTCAAACCCCGAAACACACGCACAACACAACAACACTTTCACTCCTCGTCCCTTCAGCAACACCTGCCCCTCGTGTGTTGTAAGCCGCCCAGGTAACACACAGGTAGTCCTTAATCACTAGCAAGGCGGCCAGGTGTTTCATAATTAAGAGACACGGAATGGCAGGTAAAATGTGACCAGGTGTGTGTGTGTGTGTGTGTGTGTGTGTGTGTGTGTGTGTGTGTGTGTGTGTGTGTGTTTGGATTAGGGGAACTATGAGGAGGACGAGGAGTAATAGGAAGGAAGTAAGAGGGGGAGGGAGGGAGGGAAGGAAAGATGGAGGAGGAGAAGGGAAAGAGAATGAGTGAGAGGCGGATTAGTGATATTTTGGAGAGAAAAAGTAGGAAAAAGAGGAGGAGGAGGAGGAGGAGGAGGAGGTCAAGTGAGGTTACGTAAGAGTGATAAATGAGTATAAGAAGAAGAAAAAAGAAAGAAAGGAAGACAGAGATTTATGGAGACAAGAAGAAAAAGGAAATGACAGGTAAGACAAGAGAAGAAAAGGGAAGAAAAAGGGTAAAAAAAAGGAAAAGGATGTAGATAGGCATAAAAAAGAAAGCAAAGAAAGATGGAAAAAAAGAATAGAAAGTGGAGAGATAATAACTTGACGTAGGTAGATGAGTAAAAAAAATGAGGTAAAGAGGGAAGAGATGATAGGGAAAAACGAAAGTGGAAGTGGAGAAAGAGACGAAAGAATAAAGAAACAAAGATAATAAATTGACATAGGAAGTTGTTAAAAAAAGATGACGTAAAGAGGGAATAGATGAAAGGGAAAAACGAAAGAGGAAGTGAAGAAAAAGACGAAAGAAGGGTTTAATAAAGAATGGAAGAGGAGGAGGAAGGGAGGAAAAGGTTAAAAGGGGAAAAGAAAAACAAGAGAAGAAGAGAGGAGAAACAGGACTGAATGAAGATAGAAATGGAAGAGAGAATTAGAAGATTGATGCATTTACTAAGGGATTGAAGAAGAAGGGGAAGGGAGAGGGAGGTGAAAGGGTCGAGGTTGAAAGGGAAGAGGAAGACAGAGAAGAAGAGAGGAGAAACAGGATGGAATGAGGGTAGAAATGAAAGAAGAATGAAAAAAATGATGCGTTTACTAAGGGATAGAAGAAGAAGGGGAATGATTGAAGGGGATAAGACAGAGAGGTGAAATGGTCGAAATTGAAATGGAAAAAGTAAGACAAGATTGAATGAGGATAGAAATGAAAGAAAGAATAAGAAGATAGATCCATTTACTAAAGGACAGAAGAAGAAGGGGAAGGGTTGAAGGGGATAAGATAGAGAGGTGAAAGGGTTGAGATTGAAAGGGAAGAGGAAGACAGAAAAGAAGAGAGGAGGAACAGGATTGAATGCGGGTAGAAATGAAAGAAAGAATTAGAAGATTGATGCGTTTACTAATGGATAGAAGAAGGGGAAGGATTGAAGGGGATAAGAAAGGGGGGTTGAAGGGGTTGAGATTGAAAGGGAAGAGGAAGACAGAAAAGAAAAGAGGAGGAACAGGATTGAATGCGGGTAGAAATGAAAGAAACAATTAGAAGATTGATGCGTTTACTAATGGATAGAAGAAGGGGAAGGATTGAAGGGGATAAGAAAGGGGGGTTGAAGGGGGTAAGGGGTGGGGCGTTAAAAGGTCCAGGTGTGAGGAGAAAGGTTAATTAGCGCTCAGGTGGGCCAGGTAAGGAAATGGAGGCCACAAAACACTCATTAACCGTTATTAGATGGATGTTTTTTCCTTGGTCTTACCTGGAGAGAGAGAGAGAGAGAGAGAGAGAGAGAGAGAGAGAGTGAGAGTGAGAGGGAGTGAGGTGGTTGCGATTTTCTTTGGTATTGCTTCTTTGTTTTTTTCTTGTTTTTTGTTTTATTTGTTTTTTTTCTTTTTAGTTTTTGTTTAGTTTTTCCTGTTTTTTCCTTTTGACTATTGTTGCTCTTATTGTTTTTGTTCTTCATATTTTTCATCAACTCCTTTTCTTTCTCTATTCCTCGTTTCTCGTTTATTTTTTTTATTCTCTTCCTTTATTACGCATTTTAACACGTCATTTTCCTCCTCTTCTTCCTCCTCCTTCTCCTCCCTTGGTTACTACTACTACTACTACTACTACTACTACTACTACTACTACTACCACCACCACCAGGCATACCTCCAGCTTACCTGTCTGCCCGATTGACACCTTGAATTCCAGTTGATTACCCGCTTAAGAGCCTCATCCATTAGTCCTAACTGTATCTCTGTGCGTCTACGGCTGAGGGAGAGAAGGGAGGGAGGGAAGGAAGGGAAGGAGGAGGAGGAGGGAGAGGGAAGCTATATGGGTACAAAGGATGATAGGGAGGTAGGGAGGGGAGGAAAGGAGAAGAGGGAGAGAAGGAGGGGAAGGTTTATGGGTACAAAGGAGGCATAAAGGGAGAGAGGGATAGAGGCTGGGAAGGGAGGGAGGAAGGGAAGGAAAGGGATATGGAGCGAAGGAGAAGATATTTGGAGAGAGGGTGGGAGGGAAGGGAAGAAGGAGGGAGAGGGAAGGTCTATATGCATTGAGGGGGATAGAGAGATAGAGAGGGAGAGAGGCTGGGAAGGGAGGGACGGAAGGGAAGGAGAAGAGGGAGAGACAGGAAGGATGTAGGGAGAGAAGGGAAGGACGGAAGGTAAGCGGAGAGGGAGGAAAGGAGGAGGAGAAAGAGCAAGAGAGAGAGGAAAGAGTAAAAAGAGGGAGAAGGAGGGAATCAAAGGGAGGAGGAAAATACAAGGTAGGGAGGAAAGAGAAAGGAGAGGGAGAGGAGGAGAGGAGAGGAGGAAAGAGAGAGGGAGAAAAGCTGGGAAGGGGAGAGACAAAGGGAGGAGGAGGAGGGAGGGAGGGAGGGGAAAACGGAGAAGGGTGGAAAATATAAAAAAAGGGAGAGAGAATGAGAAGGGAGAGAAAGAGAGAGGGAGGAAGGGAGGGAAGGGAGGGAAGGGAGAAGAGGGGGAGGAAAGGGTACACACACAGAGAGAGAGAGAGAGAGAGAGAGAGAGAGAGAGAGAGAGAGAGAGAGAGAGAGAGAGAGAGAGAGAGAGAGAGAGAGAAGCATAGCATTTATCTCTCCCTTTATCTCCTCCTCCTCCTCCTCCTCCTCCTCCTCTCTCTCTCCCTCCCTGTTTGTAGATAGCACCATTGTCACAGTTGTAGTGGTGTTAGTGGTGATCCTTGCTCTGGTGGTGGTGGTGGTGGTTGTGGTGATGGTGGTGGTGGTGGTGATGGTGGTTGTGGTGGTGATGGTGGTGGTGGTGGTGGTGGTGATGGTGGTGGTGGTGGTGGTGATTGCTTTTTTTTTATTACTCTGAAGATTGTAATGTTTAATGAGTTGGTATTTTCATTGTGTACTTTTCATTTTTTCTTCTTTCCTGTTTTTTTTAATTCCACTTTTTTCTTCATTTTTTTCTGTTAATATCTTTCTTCCTTTTCCTACTTTTTTTTTAACATTTTTTCTTTTCTTTCTCTTCCATTTTAATTAATTTTTCTGATATTAATTTTCCCTCCCTTTATTTCATCTACTACTACTACTACTACTACTACTACTACTACTACTACTACTACTACTATTACAACTGCGACTATCTTAATTAAAACCAGGTACCTTCCCGTTTAATGGGTGCTATTAGCCTTAAAGTATAAACTTCTACCTTTGCCTAATTGAAGCCATTTTTCTCCCCTATCCATTTATTGTAGTAGTAGTAGTAGTAGTAGTAGTTGTAGTAGTAGTAGTAGCAGCAGTGGAAGTAGTAGTGGTAGTAATTGAAATCTGGCAAAACCTAACCGTAGACTTTTTAATATAAATTTTTGCGTTTTTTTTACTTTTCATGTTTTCTCATTTAATCCTTTTCCCTTCTTTCTTCCTCTGTGCCTCCCTTCCTTCCTCCCCCCCCCCCCCCTCATACACACACACACACACACACACACACACAGACACACACACACACACTGATCCGTCACTTTTTCAACCTGACAGTAAAAAAATCGACACTAGAGCAGTTATCCCTTTGTGATCTATGGTTTTATCGGACTAATGATAAGTGGGGAGGATAATAGGAAGGGGAGAGAGGGGAGACGAAGAGGGGGAAGGGAGGTAAACAGGGAAGAAGGGGAATGTAGAGGACAGGGAAGGAAAGGGAGGAAAGAGTATGGTATGGAAGGAAGAGAAAAGGATAGAAGGAGAAGAGGGAAGGGAGGAAAATGCAAATGGGTGAGTAAAAGAGTAAACAGAGGAGAGAATAATTAATAAAAAAAGAAAGAATAGAAGGAATGTGAAGGGAAGGGAGGAAAGAGAGGAATGGAGGGGAGGAACCGGGAGAAAGAGGGAGGAAAAAAGAATAGGGAAAAGGAGAGGAAAGGAAAAAGAAGAGAAGGAAAAAGGAGAAAAAAATAATGAGAAAGAAGACAAATGATAGAAAAAGAATATAAAGAATAAGAGAGAGAGAGAGAGAGAGAGAGAGAGAGAGAGAGAGAGAGAGAGAGAGAGAGAGAGAGAGAGAGAGAGAGAGAAAGGGGATGAATAGGAGTAAATAGGTTTTAGAAGAAGAGGAAAGATTTAAAGGGGAAAGAGAGAGGGGAGGGGAAGAGAGGGAAGGAGAAGGAGGGAGGCGGAGGAGGAGGAAAGGGATCTGTAGGGAAGGTATTGCGTGAGGGAGGAGGAGGAGGAGGAGGAGGAGAAGTAGGAAGAGGCAAAGGAGGAGGGCGAGGAGGAGGAGGAGGAGGAGGGGGAGGAGGAGGAGGAGGAGGATTATGGGGAGGAGGGGGAGGAGAGGGAGGAAAGGGAGGAAGAGAAAAAGGAAAAGTACATGTATTGGTGATAAACATGTCAGAGGGAAAGAGGAGGAGGAGGAGGAGGAGGAAGACGAGGAGGAAGAAGAGGAGGAAGAAGAAGAGGAGGAAGAGGAAGAATCAGGTATAGGGATGGAGGAAGGATAAAAGCTATTGGAGGGAAAAGAAGGGAAAATAAATAGCGAAGAAGAAGAAGAAGAAGAAGAAGAAGAAGAAGAAGAAGAAGAAGAAGAAGAAGAAGAAAACCAGGAAATTAGCAAAAAAGTGTGACCGCAAGAAATAAATGAGAGAGAGAGAGAGAGAGAGAGAGAGAGAGAGAGAGAGAGAGAGAGGGAGGTAATGGGGAGGAAAGGAGCGAGAAATGGGAGAGTAAACAAAGTCATTTGGTACCTTTAAGCAAACTTAGAGAGAGAGAGAGAGAGAGAGAGAGAGAGAGAGAGAGAGAGAGAGAGAGAGAGAGAGAGAGAGAGAGAGATGAGGGGGAGGGGGATGCTGTTAAAGATGTCTGCCCAGGGTGTCAGTTTATGGCTTGTCTGTCTGTCTGTCTGTCTGTCTGTCTGTCTGTCTGTCTCTTGGGATAATGATAATGATGATATGATGGTGATGGTAATTATAGTGATGGTTATGGTGATATTATTATTATTATTATTATTATTATTATTATTATTATTATTATTATTATTATTATTATTATTATTATTATTATTATTATTATTATTATCATTATTATTATTATTATTATTATTATTATTATTATTATTATTATTACTGAAAGTTTAATGATAGTAATAGTACATAATTTCATGCTTTCCTATGCCTGTTTTTCTTTCCTTATTATATTTTTACTTTTTTCTCTATTTTCTTTTTTTTTCTTTTTTTCTTTCTTTCTCTCCTTTTCCGATTCTTTCTTCCCTATTCGTCATTTATATTCTTTACTTCTTTCTCTCTTTTTATTTGCTCTTTGTATTTTCTTTTACTTCTTTCTTATTCCTCTTCCTCATCTTTCTTTTTCCTTCTCTACTCCTTTCTCTCTATATATATTTTCTCTTATATTTTCCTTCTTTCACTTTTATTCCTCTTTTTCCTTCCTTGTTTCTCATTTTCCTTCTTTATTCCTTTCTCTCTTTATTTTTTCTTATGTATTTTCTTTCCTTCATTCGCATTCCTCTTCCTTATTTCTCTTTTTCCTTCTCTACTCCTTTCTCTCTTTATATATTTTCTCTTATATTTTCCTTCTTTCACTTCTGTTCCTCTTCTTCCTTCCTTGTTTCTCATTTTCCTTCCTTACTCCTCTCTCTCTCTCTCTCTCTCTCTCTCTCTCTCTCTCTCTCTCTCTCTCTCTCTCTCTCTCTCTCTCTCTCTCTCTCTCTCTCTTTTTTCTTATGTATTTTCTTTCCTATTTCCTGCTCTCAAAATATTCGCTGATCACCAAGTCAAACAAGAGTCTTTTGTTTCCTCTTGTTTGTCTCTTGCTTTCCGGTGCGTTACGCCATCGAGAGAGAGAGAGAGAGGGAGACGGAGAGGGAGAGTATCGATAAATTGATTCCCAACTATTTTTCACACGCATACACATAATCTCTCTCTCTCTCTCTCTCTCTCTCTCTCTCTCTCTCTCTCTCTCTCTCTCTCTCTCTCTCTATATCTATATCTATCCATCTGTATATCTCTATCTCTCTTTTTCTCCTTATCTATATATATATCGAAGTGTTAACATATCCATCTCTCTATTTATCTATCTGTTATCTTCCAATCTGTCAACCAATCTATGTATCTATCTATCTATCTATCTATATTATTCTCTTAGTTTCAAAATTTTCCTACCTGCCTCTCTTCCTCTCTCATTTGTCAAGCCGAGACGAATTATTTACCGCCGGGAGAGGACCTGAATAGCTTAGCGAAAATATAATTACAGGTGTATGATTTTGTCTTGATTAGAAAAACTCAATGGACGCAGCCGAGAGATAGTTCCTGAATGCCGGCTAAATTAATCCTTCTCTCTCTCTCTCTCTCTCTCTCTCTCTCTCTCTCTCTCTCTCTCTCTCTCTCTCTCTCTCTCTCTCTCTCTCTCTCTCTCTCTCTCTCTCTCTCTCTCTCTCTCTCTCTCTCTCATTTTATATCTATTTATTTCTGTATCTGATGTAAAAAAGAGAAAAGAGGAGAAAAGAAAAGAGAAATGAAGGGAAGAGAACATAAAAGAAGAAAGAGGAAGAGGAAGAGGAGGAGGAAGGAAGGGAAGGAAGTAGAGAAAGTGGAGAAAAAAAATATGGAAAGGAAAACAGACATAACAAAAGGAAAGAAAAGGAACAAACAGATTAAGAGAGAGAGAGAGAGAGAGAGAGAGAGAGAGAGAGAGAGAGAGAGAGAGAGAGAGAGAGAGAGAGAGAGAGACGTACAGACAAAAAGAACGACAAAAAAAATCCATAAATTCACCACTATGAAAATAAAAAGAAGAAAGAATTATATGAAAACCCAAAAAAAGAAATAAGAATACAAATAAAATAAGACAAAAAAAAAAAAAAAAATCAACCAACCAGAAAAAAATAAATCACACCAAGAAATAAAAGTAATAAAAAAAGAATAAAAGACTCAACCAACAAAACGCTCCTCAACGTCGCATTAAGGGACC
>NW_026111072.1:340000-362500 GCF_024679095.1 Eriocheir sinensis | reverse complement strand
GTTTTGTTTTTCTATTCACAATTTTCTTCTCTTTTCCTGTGTTTTCTTCTCTTTTCCTCTCCAATGTATCTTTCTATGTATCTTTTTATGTATCTTTCTTTTTCTCTCTTCAGTATTTTCTTTACACTTTTCTTTGCTCTTCTTTTTCTTCTTTTTTCCTCACTCTTTCTTTTTCTCTTCACTATTGTTTGTTTTCTCTTCCATTTTCTACTCTTCATATTTTCTTTCTATTAATTTTCTCCGCTTTTTTAATTTATCTTTTCACTGTTTAAATTTTTCAGTGTTTTAATTTCTCCACACTCTTTCTTTTCTCTTCATTCCTTTTTCTGTTTTCTAGTTTCTTCTCATATTTTTTCTATTAATTTTTTCCGCTTTTTTAATGTATCTTTTCACTGTTTTCTTTCTCCAGTGTTTTCATTTCTCCACACTTCCTTTTTTTTCTTTATTTTTGTTTTCTATTTTCTACTCCTCATATTTTTCTCTATTTTTTCTCCACTTCTAATTTACTTCTCACTATTTTTCTCTTCTCAGTTTTAATTTCTTCACTTTTCCGTTGTTTTCTTTTCTTCTACGTTCTTTTCTTCTTCCTTTTTGGTCTCTTTTCTTCTTTTCCCTATATCTTTCATTTCTCTCCATCTTCTTTTCTCTTTGTTATTTTCTTTTATTCTTTCCTCCTGTTTTCTTTCTCCAGTGTCTTAATTTTTCCAGTTTTCTCTTATTCTTTTCTCTTCATTCTTTTTGTTTTCTATTTTTTGCTCTTCATATTTTTTTCTATTTTTTTTCTCCACTTTTAATGTATATTCTCACTTTTTTTTCCCTTCTCTGTTTTCATTTCTCCACTTTTCTCTCTTTCTCTTCTCTCCTACCTTCTTTTCTTCTTCCTTTTTTATATCTTCTTTTCCCTATACTTTCATTTCTCTCCATCTTCTTTTCTCTCTCCGTTGTTTTCTCTCATTCTTTGCTCTCTCTCTCTCTCTCTCTCTCTCTCTCTCTCTCTCTCTCTCTCTCTCTCTCTCTCTCTCTCTCTCTCTCTCTCTCTCTCTCTCTCTCTCTCTCTCTCTCTCTCTCTCTCTATCTCATTCTCTTTGTCATCCACTTTCTCTATGTCATTCATTCCTCTTTCTCTGTCTCATTCATACCTCTTTCTCTATCTCATTCTCTTTCTTTCTCTATCTCATCCACTTTCTCTATCTCATTCATTCCTCTTTCTCTATCTCATCCACTTTCTCTATCTCATTCATTCCTCTTTCTCAATCTCATCCACTTTCTCTATCTCATTCATTCATCTTTCTCTATCTCATCCACTTTCTCTATCTCATTCATTCCTCTTTCTCTACCTCATTCATTCCTCTTTCTCTATCTCCAGTTACTTATTCAAGCTTTGCCTTCCACTCCACTACATTAATTATCTTCTTTTTTTATTTATTTTTCGTGACAGGAGTAAAAAAAATAAATAAAAAAGCAAAGACAAAAACAACAACGTCAGTGTACGACCGAGGCACATTAATATTATTTCTTGTCATCAACCGCAACTTTTATTACTCTCTCTCTCTCTCTCTCTCTCTCTCTCTCTCTCTCTCTCTCTCTCTCTCTCTCTCTCTCTCTCTCTCTCTCTCTCTCTCTCTCTCTCTCGTTTTCGTTTTCTTTCATATTTTCTTTCATTTCTTCATTCATTTTTTTCATTCTCTGTTCTTCTTTTTTCTTTTCCTTTCTTTCTTTATCTCGATCTTTTCATCTTTCTTTTTCCACTTATTCAATATCTTTAATTTCTCTGTCTGTTTGTATTTTTTTTTTCTCTCTCTCTCTCTCTCTCTCTCTCTCTCTCTCTCTCTCTCTCTCTCTCTCTCTCTCTCTCTCTCTCTCTCTCTCTCTCTCTCTCTCTCTCTCTCTCTCTCTCTCTCTCTCTCTCTCTCTCTCTCTCTCTCTCTCTCTCTCTCTCTCTCTCTCTCTCTCTCACACATCCTTTTTTTACCTCTCCTCTCCTTTCCCCTTTCCTTCTTTTCCATTCTCTATCTCATTCTCCTTTCCTTCTGTTCTCTCTCTCTCTCTCTCTCTCTCTCTCTCTCTCTCTCTCTCTCTCTCTCTCTCTCTCTCTCTCGCTCTCTCTCTCTCTCTCTCTCTCTATCTCTCTCTCTCAGTCGTATTTACAACCTTTTTTTCCTTCCCTCGTTTTGTCTTCCCGAATGATAATAGTTTCCAGTCTTTCCTTTTTCTCTCCCTCGGGAAATAGAACTCGACTCATATCATTATTACGTCATTTGCAATACACACACACAGATGAGGGAGTGTTTGTGGAGCCGTGTGGTGTTTTTATTCTATTCATTTATTTTTGGTTCTTCTTTTTTGTATTTCATGTTAATTTCGTGTTTTTTTTGTGTGTTATTTGTTTCATCTGTTTTTTTTCTTATTTGTATTTTTTTTTGTATGTTCTCATGTTTTTTTTCTCTTTCTTTATTTATTTGCATCTTTTTTTCTTGTTGTCTTTTTAATAAATAATTTCTTCCTGTTTCTCTTCATCTTCCTGTATTCTATTTTTTTTCATTCCTTTCTTCATCTATTTTCATCTCTTTCCCGTGGTGTTTTTATCTTATTCAGTTTTTTTCTCGTTCTTCTTTTTTGTATTTCATGTTAATTTCGTGTTTTTTTTGTGTTATTTGTTTCATCTGTTTTTTTGTTATATGTATTTTCTTGTATATTCTCATAATTTTTCATCTTATTGTTATTATGTTATTTTCATTATTTTTTTCTTGCCATTTTCTATATTAATCGCAAATAACTTCTTTCTATTTTTTTATCTTCTTTCTATATATATTTTTTCATACCTTTTTCTTTCCACTTTAATTTTTTTTTCTTCCCATTTCTTATTTTCTTTCTTTGTATTCATTTTTTCATTCATTTTTCTTTCCACTTTCATTTTTTTTTCTTCCCATTTCTTATTTTCTTTCTTTGTATTCTTTTTTTCATTCCTTTTTCTTTCCACTTTCATTTTTTTTTCTTCCCATTTCTTATTTTCTTTCTTTGTATTCATTTTTTCATTCATTTTTCTTTCCACTTTCATTTTTTTTCTTCCCATTTCTTATTTTCTTTCTTTATATTCTTTTTTTTCATTCCTTTCTCTTTCCACTTTCATCTTTTTTTTCTTCCCATTTCTTATTTTCTTTCTTTATATTCTTTTTTTTCATTCCTTTCTCTTTTCACTTTCATTTTTTTTCTTCCCATTTCTTATTTTCTTTCTTTATATTCTTTTTTTCATTCCTTTCTCTTTCCACTTTCATTTTTTTTCTTCCCATTTCTTATTTTCTTTCTTTATTTTCTTTTTTTTCATTGCTTTCTCTTTCCACTTTCATCTTTTTTTCTTCCCATTTCTTATTTTCTTTCTTTATATTCTTTTTTTCATTCCTTTCTCTTTCCACTTTCATCTTTTCTTCTTCCCATTTCTTATTTTCTTTCTTTATATTCTTTTTTTTTCATTCCTTTCTCTTTCCATTTTAATTTTTTACACTAATCGCAAATAACTTCATCCTATTTCTCATCATCTTTCTGTATTCTATTTTTTTTCATCCCTTTCTCTATATATTTTCATCTTTTTATCCCGTCCTTTTTATTCTAATGTCAAATCTTCTATCTTTTTTTTGCCATTTTCTATATTAATCGCAAATAACTTCTTCCTGTTTCTCATCATCTTCGTATATTCAAAATTTTTCATATCTTTCTCTATATATTTTCATCTTTTTATCCCTTCCTTTTTATTCTAATGTCAAATCTTCCATCTTTATTTTTTGCCATTTTCTATATTAATCGCAAATAACTTCTTCCTATTTCTCATCATCTTCGTATATTCAAATTTTTTCATCCCTTTCTCTATATATTTTCATCTTTTTATCCCTTCCTTTTTATTCTAATGTCAAATCTTCTATCTTTTTTTTTGCCATTTTCTATATTAATCGCAAATAACTTCTTCCTATTTCTCATCATCTTCGTATATTCAAATTTTTTTCATATCTTTCTCTATATATTTTCATCTTTTTATCCCGTCCTTTTTATTCTAATGTCAAATCTTCTATCTTTTTTTTGCCATTTTCTATATTAATCGCAAATAACTTCTTCCTATTTCTCATCATCTTCGTATATTCAAATTTTTTTCATATCTTTCTCTATATATTTTCATCTTTTTATCCCTTCCTTTTTATTCAAATGTCAAATCTTCTATCTTTTTTTTTGCCATTTTCTATATTAATCGCAAATAACTTCTTCCTATTTTTCATCATCTTCCTATACACTAATTTTTTTTATCCCTTTCTCTATCTGTTTTCATCTCTTTCCCGTCCTTTTTATACTAATGTCAAATCTTCTATCTTTTTTTTGCCATTTTCTATATTAATCGCAAATAACTTCTTTCTATTTTTCATCATCTTCCTATACACTAATTTTTTTATCCCTTTCTCTATCTGTTTTCATCTCTTTCCCGTCCTTTTTATACTGATGTCAAATCTTCCATCTTTTTTTGCCATTTTCTATATTAATCGCAAATAACTTCTTCCTATTACTCATCATCTTCCTATATATTCTTTTTTTTCATTCCTTTCTCTTTCCATTTTCATTTTTTTTCTTGTCTTTATACTAATCTCAAACAATTTCTCCCTCTTTGTCTTTACCTTCCTATATTCTATTTTTTTTCATCCCTTTCTTCATCTATTTTCATCTTTTTTATTTTATACTAATGTCAAATCTCCTCTTCATATTTTTCTTCATCTTTCTATCGCTTCATAATCGCTTCGTCCTCCGGAGAGAGAGAGAGAGAGAGAAGGAATGAAAGAGCGAAGATTTATTTCACAGCCTAATTTTTCTCTAAGCTCCCCCAATTATCGTTATTACCTCCTCCTTAGTTTTATTATACTCTTCCAAGTTTACGGTTTATTATTTTATTTATTTAATTTTTATGTTTATTTTCGTACGTCAATCTTTTTTCTCTCAACCCCAATTCGTTTTCTTTTACCTCAATTATTCTGTGTCATTTTATTTTCCTTCTTTTCCTTTGTTTTATTTTATTCTCTTCCAAGTTTACTGTTTGTCATTTTATTCTTCTGTTTTTTTCATATTTATTTTCGTACGTCAATTATTTTTTTTCTTACTCCAGTCTATAACTAACTAATCTATTCTTTCCTTATTTTTCGAGATATTTCTTTTCATTAATCTCTATGCTTGTCTTTTTGGTACTTATGTTATTCCAATTTATAACTAACTAATCTATTCTTCGTTCCTTATATTTTCTAGTCATTTCTTTTTATTAATTTGTATGCTTGTCTTTTTGGTGCTTTTCTTATTCCAATTTATAAGTAACTAATCTTTTTCTTTCCCTATATTTTCTAGTTATTTCTTTTCATTAACTTGTATGCTTGTCTATTTTGTTGCTTTTTCTTATTCCAATCTATAAATAAATAATCTATTCTTTACTTATTTTTCCAGATATTTCTCCTTATTAATTCGTATGCTCGTCTTTTGGGTACTTTTCTTATTCCAGTCGATAACTAACTAATCTATTCTTTCCTTATATTTTCTAGTTATTTCTTTTCATTAACTTCTATGCTAGATTTTTGGGCTCTTTTCTGATTCCAATTTATAACTAACTAATCTATTCTTCGTTCCTTATATTTTCTAGCTATTTCTTTTTATTAACTTGATTGCTTGTCATTTTTGGTGCTTTTCTTATTCCAATCTATACGTAACTAATCTATTTTTCTTTCTTTATATTTTCTAGTTATTTCTTTTCATTAACTTTTATGCTTGTCTTTATGATACTTTTCTTATTCCAATCTATTTTTCTTTCCTTATATTTTCTAGTTATTTCTTTTCATTAACTTTTATGCTTGTCTTTTTTGGTTCTTTTCTTATTCCAATCTATAACTAACTAATCTATCCTTCGTTCCTTATTTTTCTAGTTATTTCTTTTCATTAACTTGTATGCTTGTCTTTTTTAGTGCTTTTCTTATTCCAATTTATAAGTAACTAATGTATTCTTCGTTCCTTATTTTCGAGATATTTCTTTTATTAACTTATATGCTTGTCTTTTTTGGTACTTTTCTTATTCCAACCTATAACTAACTAATCTATTTTTCGTTCCTTATATTTTCTAATCATTTCTTTTTATTAACTTATATGCCTGTCTTTTTGGTGCTGTTCTTATTGCAATCTATAAATAATTAATTTATTCTTCGTTCCTTATTTTTCTATTTATTTCTTTTCACTAACTTGTATGCTTGTCTTTTTTTTGTGCTTTTTTCAATTCCAATCTATAAATAACTGATCTATTCTTTCCTTATTTTTCCAGATATTTCTTTTTATTAATTCGTATGTTCGTCTTTTTTGTGCTTTTCTTATTCCAATCTATAACTAACTAATCTATTCTGCGTTCCTTATATTTCTTCTTATTTATTTTTATTAACTTCTATGTCTGTCTTTTTTGTGCTGTTCTTATTCCAATCTATAACTAACTAATCTATTTTTCCTTCCTTATTTTTCTAGTTATTTCTTTTTATTAACTTGTGTACTCGTCTTTTCGGTATTTTTCATATGCCAATCTATAACTAACTAATCTATTCTTTCCTTATTTTTCCAGGTATTTCTTTTTATTAACATGTATGCTTGTCTTTTTTGGTTCTTTTCTTATTGCAATTTATAACTAACTAATCTATTCTTTCATTATTTTTCTATTGACTTTTTTTTATAACCTGTATGCTTGTCTTTCTAGTGCTTTTCTTATTCCAATTTATAAGTAACCAATCAATTCTTCGTTCTTTATGTTTCTAGTTATATATTTTTATTAACTTCTATGCCTGTCTTTTTTGGTACTTTTCTTATTCCCATTTATACATAACTAATCTATTCTTTGTTCCTTATATTTTCTAGTCATTTCTTTTCATTAACTTCTATGCTCTTCTTTTTGGTGCCTTTCTTATTCCAGTCTATAACTAACTAATCTATTCTTCGTTCTTTATATTTCTCAGTTTTTTCTTTTCATTAACTTGTAAGCTTGTCTTTTTTAGTGCTTTTCTTTTGCCAATCTATAACTAACTAATCTATCCTTCGTTCCTTTTATTTTCTAGTTATTTCTTTTACTAACTTATATGCTCGTCTTTTTGGTGATTTTCTTATTCCAATTTATAACTAACTAATATATTTTTTTGCTTCTTATTTGTTCTATTTACTTCTTTTTATTATACTGCATGCTTGTCTTTTTTGGTTCCTTTTTTAATCCAATCTATAACTAACGATTTTATTCTTTCCTTATTTTTCTATATATATCTTTTATAAACCTCTGTGCTCGTTTTTTTGGTTCTTTTCTTATTCTAATTTATAACTAACTACTCTAATCTTCGTTCCTTGTTTTTCTTCTTATTTCTTTTCATTAACTTCTATGCTCGTCTTTTAGGTACTTTTCTTATTCAAATTTATAACTAACTAATCTATTTTTCTTTCCTTATATTTTCTAGTTATTTCTTTTAATTAACTTCTATGCTTGTCTTTTTGGTTCTTTTCTTATTCCTATCTATAACTAACTAATCTATTCTGCGTTCCTTATTTTTCTTCTTATTTCTTTTTATTAACTTCTATGCCTGTCTTTTTTAGTGCTTTTCTTATTCCAACTTATAACTAACTAATCTATTCTTCTTTCCTTATTTTCCCAGGTATTTCTTTTTATTAATTTATATGCTCGCCTTTTTTGGTACTTTTCTTTTTCCAATCTATAACTAAGTAATCTATCCTTCGTTCCTTATATTTTCTAGTTATTTCTTTTATTAACTTGTATGCTTGTCTTTTTGGTGCTTCTCTTATCCCAGACTATAACTAACTAATCTATTCTTCGTTCCTTATATTTTCCAGGTATTTCTTTTTATTAACTTGTATGCTGTCTTTTTTGTGCTTTTCTTATTCCAATCTATAACTAACTAATATATTCTGCGTTCCTTATTTTTCTTCTAATTTCTTTTTTATTGACCTGTATGCTTGTCTTTTTTGGTTCTTTTCTTATTCCAATCTATAACTAACTAATCTATTCTTCGTTCCTTATTTTTCTAGTTATTTCTTTTTATTAACTTTCATGCTTGTCTTTTTTGGTACTTTTTTAATTCCAATCTATAACTAACTAATCTATCCTTCGCTCCTTATTTTTCTAGTTATTTCTTTTTATTAACTTGTATGCTTGCCTTCTTTAGTGCTTTTCTTATTTCAATTTATAACTAATTAATTTATTCTTTCCTTATTTACCCAGGTATTTCCTTTCATTAACTTCTATCTTCGCCTTTTAGGGTTCTTTTCTTATTCCAATTTATAACTAACTAATCTACTCCTCGTTCTTTATTTCTTTTCATTAATTAACTGTACTTGTCTTTTTTGGTTCTTTTCTTTTTTCAATCTATAACTAACTAATGTATCCTTCGTCCCATATTTTTCTAGTTATTTCTTTTCATTAACTTGTATGCTTGTCTTTTTTAGTGCTCTACTTATTTCAATTAATAAGTAACTAATCTATTCTTCGTTTCCTATATTTTCTTTGTCATTTCTTTTTATTAACTTGTATGCTTGTCTTTTTTAGTGCTTTTCTTATTCCAATATAGATTGGAATAAGAAGAGCACCAATAAGACAGGCATAGAAGTTATTGAAAAGAAATACCTGGAGAAATAAGGGAAGAATAGATTAGTTAGTTATAAATTAGAATGAGAAAAGCACATAGAAATAATAAAAAGAAATACCTGGAAAAATAAGGAAGGAATAGATTAGTTAGTTATAAACTGAATAAAGAAAGAACCAAAAAACAAACATAAGTTAATAAAACAAATAAATAGAAATATAAGGGCAGAAAATAGATTAGTTGGTTATAGATGATAAGAAAAAAAAAAGACGAGCATACAGTTAATAAAAGAAATGCAATGAAAAAGGAACAAAATAGATTAGTTGGTTATAAATTGAATAAGAAAAAACATTGTTAAAGACAGGCATGAAGTTAAAAAGAACAAAGCATAAAAGAAAATGAAAAATGTAAAAGAATAGATTAGTTATAGAATGAAAAAGAAAAACCAAATAAAAGACAAGCATAAGTAAATTGAATAAAAAGCACCAAAAGACAAGCATCAATTTGTAAAAGAAATATAAGGGAAAGAATAGATTGATTAGTTATAAATTGAATAAGAAAGACCAAAAAAGACAGCATAGAAGTTAATAAAGAAATAACTAGAAAATATAAGGAAAGACTAGATTAGTTAGTTATAGATTGGAATAAGAAAAGCACCAAAAGACAAGCATGAAATTAATAAAAGAAATAACTAAAATAAGGAACGAATAGATTAGTTAGTTACAGTGGATTATAGATGAGTCAAGAACCAAAATGACAAGCATAGAAGTTAATAAAAATAAATAGCTAGAAAATATAAAAGAAGAATGAATTGATTAGTTATAAATTGGAATAAGAAAAGCATTAAAAAGACAGGCATAGAATAATAAAAGTACCTCAAAAATAAGGAAAGAAGAATAGATTAGTTAGTTATAGATTGGAATAAGAAAATCACTAAAAGACAAGCATACAAATAATAAGAAATAACTAGAAAAATAAGGAACGAAGAATAAATTAGTCATTTATAGATTGGAATAAGAAAAGCACTAAAAAGACGAGCACAGAGGTCAATAAAGAATTAACTAGAAAATAAGGAACGAAGAATAGAATAATTAGTTATAGATTGGAATAAGGAAAATACCAAAAAGACGAGCATATAAGTTAATGAAAAGAAGTAAGTAGAAAAATATGGAAAGAATAATGGATTAATTAGTTATAAATTGGAATAAGAAAAGCACATAAAAAGACAAGCATACAAGTTAATAAAAATAAATAACTAGAAAAATAAGGAACGAAAAATAGATTAGTTAGTAATAGATTGGAATAAGAACAGCACCAAAAAGACAAGCACACAAATTAATAAAAAAGAAATGACTAGAAAATATAAGGAACGAAGAATAGATTAGTTAGTTATAGATTGGAACAAGAAAAGTACCAAAAAGGAGGAGCATATAAGTTAATAAAAATAAATACCTGGAAAAATAAGGATAGAAGAATAGATTAGTTAGATTATAAATTGTAATAAGAAAAGCACTAAAAAAGACAAGCATACAAGTTAATAAGAGAAATAATTATAAAATAAGGAAATATTTTTCTAGTTATTTCTTTTTATTAACATATGCTCCTCTTTTGGTTCTTTTCTTATTTCTTTTATTAATTATGTTTCTTCTTTGTCGCCCATTTATTACTAACTAATCTAATCTTTTCTTCGTTCCTTATTTTTCTTCTTATTTCTTTTTATTAACTTCTTTGCTTGTCTTTTTGGTGCTTTTCTTATTCCAATCTATAACTAAAAAATCTATTCTTCCCTTATTTTTAAAGATATTTCTTTTTATTAACTTGTTTGCTCGTTTTTTGGTACTTTTATTCCAATGTATAACAAACTAATGTATTCTTTCCATATTTTTCTAGTTATTTCTTTTCATTAACTTCTATGCCTGTCTTTTTTGGTACTTTTCTTATTCCAATTTATAAATAACTAATCTATTTTTCGTTCCTTATTTATTTATTTTTTCTTTTATTAACTTGTGTGCTTTTTGGTGCTGTTTTTATTTCAATCTATATCTAACTTATCCATTATTCCATTATTTTTCTTGTTATTTCTTTTCATTAACATCTATGCCTGTCTTTTTGGTACTTTTCTTATTCCAATCTATTACTAACTAATCTATTTTTCTATCCTTATATTATCTAGTTATTTCTATTCATTAACTTCTATGCCTGTCTTTTTGGTAATTTTCTTATTTCAGTTTATAACTAACTAATCTATTCCTCCTTCCTTATATTTTCTAGCTATTTCTTTTTATTAACTTGTATGCTTGTCTTTTTTGTGCTTTTCTTATTCCAATCTATAACTAACTAATCTATTCTTCGTTCCTTTTATTTTCTAGCTATTTCTTTTTCTTAACTTGTATGCTTGTCTTTTTTGGTGCTTTTATTATTCCAATTCATAACTAACTAATATATTCTTCTTTACATATTTTTATATTTACTTCTTTTCATTAACTTATATGTTCGTCTTTTTTGTACTTTTCTTTATTCCAACCTGTAACTAACTAATTTATTTTCCGTTTCTTATTTTTCTAGTTATTTCTTTTATTAACCTCTGTGCTCCTCTTTTTAGTGCTTTTCTTATTCCAATTTATAACTAACTAATCTATTCTTCGTTCCTGATATTTTCCAGTTATTTCTTTCATTAACTTCTATGCTTGTCTTTTTTGGTTCTTTTCTTATTCCAATCTATAACTAACTAATCCATCCTTCGTTCCTTATTTTTCTAGTTATTTCTTTTTATTAATTTCTATGCTTGTCTTTTTGGTATTTTTATTATTCCAATGTATAATTAACTAATCTATTCATTCCTTATTTTTGTTTGTATTTCTTTTCATTACCTTCTATGCTTGTCTTTTTTGGTACTTTTCTTTATTTTCAATCTATAACTAACTAATCTATTCTTTCCTTATATGATCTAGTTATTTCTTTTTATTAACTTCCATGCTCGTCTTTTTGGGTTGTTTTCTTATTCCAATTCATAACTAACTAATCTATTCCTCGTTCTTTATATTATCTAGCTATTTCTTTTTAGAGTTAATAAAATGAAGTTAATAAAAAGAGATGACTGGAAAATATAAGGAACGATGAATAGATTAGTTAGTTATAAATTGGAATAAGAAAAGTACCAAAAAGACAAGCATAGAAGTTAATGAAAAGAAATACCTGGAAAAATAAGGGAAGAATAGATTAGTTAGTTATAGATTGGAATAAGAAAAGCACCAAAAAGACAAGCATACAAGGTAATAAAAAGAGATGACTATAAACTATAAAGAACGATGAATAGACTAGTTAATTATAAGTGGAATAAGAAAAGTACAAAAAAAAAATGCAGGCACAGAAATAATAAAAAGAATCTGGAAAGAATAAAATAATGAGAGAGATAATTAGTTAGTTATAAACCAGAAAAGAACCCAAAAAGTCAAGCATACAAAATAATAAAAAGAAGCAAATAGATAAAAATAAGGAGCAAAAAATAGATTAATTATTTATAGATTGGAATAAGCAAAGAACCAAAAAAGACAAGCATATAAGTTAATAAAAGAAATACCTCGAAAATAGGGAACGAAGGATAGATTAGTTACTTATAAATTGGAATAAAAAAACACTAAAAAGACAAGCATATAAGCTAATGAAAAGAAATAACTAGAAAAATAAGGAACGAAGGATAGATTAGTTAGTTATAGATTGGAATAAGAAAAGAACCAAAAAAGACAAGCATACAAGTTAATAAAAAGAAATAACTAGAAAAATATAAGGAAAGAAAAATAGATTAGTTACTTATAGATTGTAATAAGAAAAGTACCAAAAAAGACGAGCATAGAAGTTGATAAAAAGAAGTAAATAGAAAAATATGGAAAGAAGAATAGATTAGTTACTTATAAATTGGAATAAAAAAAGCACCAAAAAAGGAAAGCATAGAAGTTAATTAAAAGAAATAACTAGTAAATACAAGAAAAGAAAAATTGATTAGTTAGTTATAAATTGGAAAATGAAATGCACTAAAAAAACAGGCATAGAAGTTAATAAAAAAAACTAGAAAAATAAAGAACGCAGAATAGATTAGTTAGTTATAGATTGGAATAAGAAAAGCACAAAAAAAAAACAGTATACAAGTTAATAAAAAGAAATACCTGGAAAATATAAGGAACGAAGAATAGATTAGTTAGTTATAGATTGCAATAAGAACATCACCAAAAAATACAGGCATACAAGTTAATAAAAAAAATTACTTGAAAATATAAGGAACGAAGAATAGATTACTTAGTTATAAATTGGAATAAGAAAAATACTAAAAAGATAGGAATAGAAGTTAATGAAAAGAAATACCTGGAAAAATAAGGGAAGAATAGATGAGTTAGTTATAAATTGGAATAAGAAAAGCACGAAAAAGACGAGCATAGAAATAATAAAAAGAAATACCTGGAAAAATAAGGAAAGAATAATTTAGTTAGTTATGAATTGGAATAAGGAAAGCACCAAAAAGACAAGCATAAAGGTTAATAAAAAGAAATAACTGGAAAAACAAGGAAAGAATAGATTAGTTAGTTATAAATCGGAATAAGAAAAGTACCAAAAAGTTGAGCACACAAGTTAATAAAAAGAAATAACTGGAAAAACAAGGAAAGAATAGATTACTTAGTTATAAATCGGAATAAGAAAAGTACCAAAAAGTTGAGCACAGAAGTTAATAAAAAGAAATAACTAGAAAATATAAGGAAAGAAAAATAGATTAGTTACTTATAGACTAAAAAAGACAGGCATAAAAGTTGATGAAAAGAAATAACTAGAAAATATAAGGAACGAGTAAATGATTAGTTAGTTATAAATTGGAATAAGAAAAGCATAAAAAAGACGAGCACAGAGGTTAATAAAAGAAATAACTAGAAATATAATGAACAAGGAATAGATTACTTAGTTATAGATTGGAATTAGAAAAGTACCAAAAGACGAACATAGAAGTTAATGAAAGAAATGAAGGGGAAAAAATATCGTTATTTAGTTATATATTGGAATAAGAACAGCACCAAAAAGACGAGCATAGAAGTTAATAAAAAGAAATAACTAGAAAAATAAGGAACGAAGAATAGATTAGTTAGGTATAGATTGGAATAAGACAAGCATAGAAATTAATAAAAAGAAATAGCTAGAAAAATATAATGAAAAAAGAATAGATTAGTTAGTAATAGCTTGAAATAAGAAAAGTACCAAAAAGACTAGCATAGAAGTTAATGAAAAGAAATAACTAGAAAATATAAGGAAAGAAAAATAGATTAGTTAGATTATAGATTGGAATAAGAAAAGTACCAAAAAGACAAGGGTACAAGTTAATAAAAAGAAATACCTTGAAAAATAATGAAAGAAAAATAGATTAGTTAGTTATAAATTGGAATAAGAAAATAACCAAAAAAGACGGGCATATAAGTTTATAAAAAGAAATACCTGGAAAAATAAGGAACGCAGAATAGATTAGTTAGTTATAGATTGCAATAAGAACAGCACAAAAAAGACAGCATACAAGCTAATAAAAAGAAATGACTAGAAAATATAAGGAACGAGGAATAAATTACTTAGTTATAAATTGGAACAAGAAAAGTACCAAAAATACGAGCATAGAAGTTAATGTAAAGAAATACCTGAAAAAGTAAGGAAAGAATAGATTAGTTAGTTGTAGATTGGAATAAGAAAATAACCGAAAGGGCAAGCATAGGGGCTAATGAAAAGAAATAACCAAAAATATAAAGAACGAAGAATAGATTAGTTAGTTATAGATTGGGATAAAAAAAGGTTAATAAAATAAATAACTAGAAAATAAAAGGAACGCCGGATAGATTTCTTAGTTATAGATTGGAATAAGGAAGGTACTAAAAAGACAGGCATAGAAGTTAATGAAAAGAAGTATATAGAAAAAATATGGAAAGAAGGATAGCTTAGTTAGTTATAAATTAGAATAAGAAAAGCACCAAAAGAGACAAGCATACAAGTTAATAAAAAGAAATAGCTAGAAAATATAAGGAAAGAGGAATAGATTAATCAGTTATAAATTGGAATAAGAAAAGAAGCCAAGGAGACAAGCATAGAAGTTAATGAAAAGAAATAACTAGAAAAATAAGGAAAGAATAGATTAGTTAGTTATTGACTGGAATAAGAAAAGCACTAAAAAGACGAGCACAGAGGTTAATAAAAGAAATATCTAGAAAATAAGGAACGAAGAATAGATTAGTTAGTTATAGACTGGAATAAAGAAAAGTACCAAAAAGACGAGCATAGAACTTAATGAAAAGAAGTAAATAGAAAAATATGGAAAGAAGAATAGATTGGTTTGTTATAAATTGGAATAAGAAAAGCACCAAAAAAGACTTGCATACAAGTTAATAAAAAGTAATATCTGGAAAAATAAGGAAAGAAAAATAGATTAGTTAGATATAATTTGGAATAAGAAAAGAACCAAAAAGACGAGCATAGAGGTTAATAAAAAAATAACTAGAAAAATAAGGAACGAAGAATAGATTAGTTAGTTATAGATTGGAATAAGGAAAGTACTAAAAAACGAGCATAGATGTTAATGAAAAGAAGTATATAGAAAAAAATAGGAAAAAAATAGATTAGTTAGTTATAAATTGGAAAAAGAAAAGCACCAAAAAAGACAGACATAGAAGTTAATAAAAATAAATAGCTAGAAAATTTAAGGAACAAGGAATAGATTAGTTATAAATTGGAATAAGAAAAGAACACAAAAAGACGAGCATAGAAGTTAATGAAAAGAAATAACTAGGAAATATAAGAAAAGAATAGATTAGTTAGTTATTGATTGGAATAAGAAAAGTACCGAAAAGATAAGCATACGAATTACTAAAAAGAAATATCTGAATAAAAAAGGAAAGAATAGATTAGTTAGTTATAGATTGGAATAAGAGAAGCACCAAAAAGACAAGCATAGAAGTTTATAAAAAGAAATAACTAGAAAAATATAAGGAAAAAAATAGATTAGTTAGTTATAGATTGAAATAAGAAAAGTACCAAAAAAGATAAGCGTAGAAGTTAATAAAAAGAAATAACTAGAAAAATAAGGAAAGAATAATAGATAACTTAGTCATATATTTGAATAAGAAAAGCACTAAAAAAGAGAGGCATAGAAGTTGATAAAATAAATACCTCGAAAATATGGAACGAATAATAGATTAGTTAGTTATAAACTGAAATAGGAAAACACTAAAAAAGACAAGCATACAAGTTAATGAAAAGAAAGAACTAGAAACATATGGAACGAAGGATAGACTGGAATAAGGAAAGAATTAAAAAAGACAAGCATAAAAGTTAATGAAAAGAAATAACTAGAGAATATAGAGAAAGAAAAATAAATTAGTTAGTTATAGATTGGAATAAGAAAAGTACCAAAAAAGACATTCATTGAAGTTATTGAAAAGAAATAACTAGAAAATATATATAGAGAAAAATAGATTAGTTAGTTATAGATTGGAATAAGAAAAGTACCAAAAAAAGACAGGCATAGAAGTTATTGAAAAGAAATAACTAGAAAATAAAGAACAAGGAATAGATTAGTTAGTTATTGATTGGAATAAGAAAAGGACCCCAAAAGACGAGCATAGAAGTTAATGAAAAGAAATAACTAGAAAATATAAGGAAAGAATACATTAGTTAGTTATTGATTGGAATAAGAAAAGTACCCCAAAAGACGGGCATACGAATTAATGAAAAGAAATATCTGGAAAAATAAGGAAAGAATAGATGAGTTAGTTATAGATTGGAGTAAGAGAAGCACCAAAAAGACGAGCATAGAAGTTAATAAAAAAATAACTAGAAAAATATAAGAAAAGAAAAATAGATTATTTAGTTATAGATTGGAATAAGAAAAGCACTAAAAAAGACAGACAAAGAAGTTAATAAAAGAAATACCTCGAAAATAAGGAACGAAGGATAGATTAGTTAGTTATAGATTGGAATAAGGAAAGTATTGAAAAGACGAGCATAGAAGTTAATGAAGAGAAGTAAATAGAAAAATATGGAAAGAAGAATAGATTAGTTAGTTATAAATTGGAATAAGAAAAAACACCAAACAGACGAGCATACAAGTTAATAAAAGAAATAACTAGAAAATAAAAGGAACAAAGGATAGATTAGTTAGTTATAGACTGGAATTAGAAAAGTACCAAAAATACAAGCATACAAGTTAATGAAAAGAAATAACTAGAAAATATAAGGAAAGAAAAATAGATTAGTTAGTAATATATTGGAATAAGAACAGCACCAAAAAGACAAGCATAGAAGTTAATGAAAAGAAGTAAATCGAAGAATAAGGAACGCAGAATAGATTAGTTAGTTATAGATTGGAATAAGAAAAGCACAAAAAAGACAAGCATACAAGTTAATAAAAAGAAATACCTGGAAAATATAAGGAACGAAGAATAGATTAGTTAATTATAGATTGGAATAAGAAAAGCACAAAAAAGACAAGCATACAAGTTAATAAAAAGAAATACCTGGAAAATATAAGGAACGAAGAATAGATTTGTTGGTTATATATTGCAATAAGAAATTCTCAAAAAAGCCAGGCATTGATGTTAATAAAAAGAAATGACTGGAAAATATAAGGAACGAAGAACAGATTACTTAGTTGTAAATTGGAATAAGAAAAGCACTTCTTTCGCTGCATTCATCGTCAACAAACGAAAACCCTTATGCATTATCCCAACTACAATATAAAAAAATACTGATGAGTGCACACACCAAACACACACACACACACACACACACACATATATATATATATATATATATATATATATATATATATATATATATATATATATATATATATATATATATATATATATATATATATATATATATATATATATATATATATATATATATATATATATATATATATATATATATATATATATATATATATATATATATATATATATATATATATATATATATATATATATATATATATATATATATATATATATATATATATATATATAGAGATATATTTGTGTGTGTGTGTGTGTGGGTGTGTGTGTGTGTGTGTGTGTTTGCTCATCATGGTATATTTTTTTATTGGATAATAGGGTTTCGTTTGTTGACGATGAATGCAGGGAAGGAAATAAAGAGACGAAAAATAGCCTAATTCACCCCAAGCGGCGGCCGACCGGCGGCCAGGCAGCGGGCAGTCATGCGTCGTCGCTGTACACATCCTTAGAAACCGTTCTGTGTTATGCTCATGTCACGTTTTATCTATAATCTGATCGCACCATAGCGTTCAGGAGACTTTGCTCTATGAGATGAAATTATTTATTTCAATCCTGGTTCAAAGACTGCTGAGAAAAGCGATGATAAGTAAACCGTGTTATAAACATTTCGGAGCTGTCTTGTGACTTCAACTCATCACATTTCCTTTATGTTTTATTTTATCGAGTTTAGATAAACATAACTGAGTTTAGCTGAGTCCAACGGTACCAACTAAAGTGGTCTGTCGTGAATAAGAGACGAGCTATGACGAAGAAAACACAATTGTTTAGCGTCACGGCGGACATGTGAGTGAGGGAGGGGTGCAGCCAATCACAGGAGCCGTAACAAACGCTGCCTAGGCGCGTGATGAACAGGCTCCGTTAACAGACTATAGGTATAATAACAATAATGATTTTTTTGTTTGTTGTAGAAAATACAATGCGGGAATGTATATATCATAAAGTGTCATGTAAACTAGTTCAATTAAGTTTTATTCCAGTTTATTCATGATTTCAGAAAATAAACTTAGAAAATATACACTTGGAACAATTACGGGTATTATTGATTTTTAAGACTTTTTTTCCGTTTGCTGTAAAGAACACAATCAGAGAATATTCATTAATAAACCATTATAATTCCATGCCTGCATCTTTTCTTTATATTTATAGTGTTAAGGATGAGATTTGTCATTCTTGAATAATAAAACATATATAATCAAATGTTTTCTGAAATGAAGAACATCGTGAATTTCTTAACACTTATCCTTCCTGTGAAACACTTGCATAACTAAGGCAAACTGTTATATTCCAACGTGTAGAGAAACTCAGCAGCAACATTTTACGAGGAAATGTGTTGTGATAACTTGATTGGTTACAAAGTTATAATAGATTTCCCGTCTAGTACAAGGAAAAATCAGACCTCAAACTTTCATCCCTCCGCTATGTTTAACCCGTCCGCTGCGACTGGCACGGATTTGGCCTTCACTGGTAGCCTGGTAACATCGAGTCCTAGGTCTTTCTCTGCCTCTGTGGTGGATAGTGGCGTGTTTCCCATGTGGTATTGGTATACTGGATATCCCTTCACTGGTAGCCTGGTAACATCGAGTCCCAGGTCTTTCTCTGCCTCTGTGGTGGATAGTGGCGTGTTTCCCATGTGGTATCGGTATGCTGAATTTCCCCTCCTAATTTGCATGGCTTTACAATTTTCTTCATTGAATTGTAGCAGCCACTTTTTGTTCCATTCCTGTAGCTTGGTGATGTCTTCTTGTAGGAAATCCGCGGTCAAGGGGTTAAAGGGTGATGCCTACCAAAAAGATGCCTGTTACAGATCGCTATCATGCCATTTCATCAACTTTGGGCATCTCTCTGTACAAAACACAGCATGGGAATTTGGTACCGACCTCGACCCTGGCTCATGGACTATCCCACCCCAGTTCTTTTCTTTTACCTCAATTCTATAGCATTTTCTTTATTTTCCTTTCTTATTTCTTTTCTTTATGATTTTTCGTATTATTATTATTTTTTTTTCATTTTATTCCTCCGTTTTTATTGTTTCTGTTATTTTCACTTGATGTTTTCTCTTTTCTCTTTTTTTTTCCTTCGTTTTATTTCGCTCTCATCCAAAGTTTATTGTTTTTTAGTCTTTTTTTTATCTTTTCTTGCCTCGAGTTTCTTTTTTTCATTCGCTGATTGATATATTTTTTTCTTTTCTTTTTTTCATTTGTTTGCTCCTCAGTTGGGTAGTTTTTTTTTTCTATAATTTCCTCTTCACATATTTCCATTCTCGTTTTTTCTCTCTCTCCCATTCGCTTATTTTTCTTCATTTTTTTTCTACGGTTATTCCTTTTTTTGTTCACTTCTACTTCCATTCTTCTCTATTTTCTCTGGGTCATTATATTTTTCCATATTTTTCTTACCCTAATTTTCTTTTCTCACTCCAGTTCATATTTCATACTCCAATTCTCCTCTTTTTCCTATTTCTTTATTTATATTATTCTGTTTCTCGTATTGTTAGCTGTGTATTTTTATTTGTTTTACTCCTTATTTTTCTTTCTCTTAACATGTTTCTTTTCTCGTTTTTTTTCTCTCTCTCTCCCATTCGCTTATTGCTCTTCATTTGTCTATATTACTGTCTTTCCTTTTTTTTTCTACTTCTACTTCCATTCTTCTCTTTTTTTCTGGTTAATAATTTATCTTCCTTCGTTTCTCTGTGGTTTATTACGGTTATTATTCTTTTTTTTTTTATCGTATCCTTGTCAATTATTTTCTTCCTCTTCTCTTCCTTATTCCAAAGTTTTCTGTACTAATATTTTTTTTGTCTTCCTCACTTGTATTTATTATCGTTTCGTTTTATATATTTTTTTTATTATTTTACTTTCTCACCTTCAATGATTATTTTGTCTTTCATATTTATACCTTTGTTAATTATTTTTTTCTCTTTGTACAATTGTTTCTTTCATATGTGCTTTTTTCTCTCTATTTATGTATTCAGTGTAGTTTCCTTTTTAGTGGTTTTCTTTTTATTTTCACTCTTCCATCTTTTATTATTTCTTTTCCTTTTCTCTGTTTCATTTTTTCCTTTATAGTCTGGTTCATGTTTTTTTCCTATTTCTCTCTCTTCCTCATTCGTATTTTGTTTCATTTCATCTTTAACTCTTTTCATAACATCCAAACCATTTCACGATTATTTTCTTACTTTTTCATCTATTTTTTTATGATTTTCTTTCCTCTTCGTCATTTTTACAGTTTTCATAATTTTTACTTTTCTAAACATTTCACGATTATATATTTTGTCATTTCATCTTTTACACTTTTCATAACTTCACTTTTCCAACCATTTCACGATCTTTTTCTCGCTTTCCCATATATTTTTTGTGATTTTCCTTCCTATTCGTCATTTTCAGTTTTCATAATTTTACTTTTCCATCCATTTCACGATTATATATTTTCAATCATTCCAGCTCTTACACTTTTCATAATTACACTTTTCCAACCATTTCACGATAATTTTCTCACTTTCCCATCTTTTTTTAATGATTTTCTTTCCTCTTCGTGAGTTCTCATTTATTTTTTCTCTCTTTCCCAGGCGTGTCGTGAGAGATGGCAGCTCTTCCGATGTGGTGGGGGCGTCGAACCCTCTCCAGCCCTCACCACCTCCTCCACCTCCTCCATCTCCTGCTCTTTCATCTCAGGTAAGGCCATCACACACCTGCCCACGATATAACCTGTTTCTAATTAGCCACAACTCACCTGTCCTCTGTGTCACCTGTGTAAACTAATTAGTGGGTCTCGTTCCTTACCTGTTTTAAGCTAATAATTGTCTACTTTTCTGGGAGGTGAAAGATTGAAGATGCTGACTGACTCTTGCGTTAGGAACTTGGACAGCATAAGAATGATTTGTCAGTGAGAAAGATGAAAGAGTGAAGATGGTGACTGACTTCTGCATTAGAATGTTGGACAGCGCAAGAATAATTTACCAGTGAAAGGGATGGATATGCTGGTTAATTCTTGCTTCAGAAAGTTGGACAGCATAGGAAAAACTTGAGTAGATAGTTGAGTAGCGAGTATTTCTAAAGTTAACAAGGCAACGAGATGAAAGAGTATATCAACTGCTTAACTCTTGTATTAGGAAGTCGGACAGCACAATTTGGCTTTGAAGAAAATTGTTTATTCAGACCCGCTAGAGAAACATGTGAAAAAGTTAAGATACGTATTTGTAATTCTTGTAAAGTTAAGATACGTATTTGTAATTCTTGTAAAGTTAAGATACGTATTAGTAATTCTTGTAAAGTTAAGATACGTATTTGTAATTCTTGTAAAGTTAAGATACGTATTTGTAATTCTTGTAAAGTTAAGATACGTATTTGTAATTCTTGTAAAGTTAAGATACGTATTTGTAATTCTTGTAAAGTTAAGATACGTATTTGTAATTCTTGTAAAGTTAAGATACGTATTAGTAATTCTTGTAAAGTTAAGATACGTATTAGTAATTCTTGTAAAGTTAAGATACGTATTAGTAATTCTTGTATTAGGAAGTTGGACGTCATAGGAATAAACTTGAATGGAGTCGGTTATTGAGGCCTGCTAGAAAGGGATGAAAGAGTTTAGATTCGTATTGATCCTTGCATTAGGAAGTTGAACAGCACAACTTGAGCTTGGAAAGAAAGTCGTTTAATGAGGCCTGCTGGAAAGAGGTGAAAGAATTAAGATACGTATAAACTCTTGCATTAGGAAGTTGGACAGCACAGGAATAAGCTTGAATAGAGTCGATTATTGTGGCCTGCTAGAAAGGGATGAAAGGGTTTAGATTCGTATTAACTTTTGCATTAGGAAGTTGGACAGCACAGAGAGTCGGTTATTGAATAGAGTCTGTTATTGAGACCTGCTAGAAAGGGATGAAAGGGTTTAGATTCGTATTAACTTTTGCATTAGGAAGTTGGACAGCACAGATTAAGCTTGATAAGAAAGTCGTCAGAAAGAGATGAAAGAGTACGTATTAACCCTTGCGTAAGAGAGTTGGACAGCAGATAAATAGACGTAAAAGTAGATATCTTGTGTAGTTTTGAGGTATTTGGAAGGTT
>NW_026111072.1:320000-325000 GCF_024679095.1 Eriocheir sinensis | reverse complement strand
AGAGAAGAGAGAGAGAGAGATCCTTAAGAGAGATAGAGACTCTCTCTCTCTCTCTCTCTCTCTCTCTCTCTCTCTCTCTCTCTCTCTCTCTCTCTCTCTCTCTCTCTCTCTCTCTCTCTCTCTCTCTCTCTCGTGATTGGCAGCTTTTTAACCCAAGCTTTCACCTCTTTGCTTTAGGAGGAGGAGCAGGAGGAGGAGGAGGAGGAGGAGGAAAATGGAGGTTGAAAAGTGAAAAAAAAAGAAAAAGACGAAGAAAAGAAGACAAAGAGGAAGAAGAACAAGAAAATAAAGAAGACCAATAAGAAGAGGAATAGAATCTTAGTAAGAGGATAAACGAGGCCAAAAAATAAAGAGGAAAAATAAAGAAGAGGAGGAAAAGGAAGAGGAGAGGAAGGCGTAACTATTTGCTTCATTGAATCGAAGACGCCAACGAAGAACATAAGAACATAAGAACATAGGAGTCTGCAGGAGGCCGATGGGAGTCTGACAAGAGGCCGGTGGGAGTCTGCAGGAGGCCGGTGGGAGTCTGCAGGAGGCCGGTGGGAGTCTGCAGGAGGCCGGTGGGAGTCTGACAAGAGGCCGGTGGGAGTCTGCAGGAGGCCGGTGGGAGTCTGCAGGAGGCCGGTGGGAGTCTGCAGGAGGCCGGTGGGAGTCTGCAGGAGGCCGGTGGGAGTCTGCAGGAGGCCGGTGGGAGTCTGCAGGAGGCCGGTGGGAGTCTGCAGGAGGCCGGTGGGAGTCTGCAGGAGGCCGGTGGGAGTCTGCAGGAGGCCGGTGGGAGTCTGCAGGAGGCCGGTGGGAGTCTGACAAGAGGCCGGTAGGAGTCTGACAAGAGGCCGGTAGGAGTCTGACAAGAGGCCGGTGGGAGTCTGACAAGAGGCCGGTAGGAGTCTGACAAGAGGCCGGTAGGAGTCTGACAAGAGGCCGGTGGGAGTCCGCAAGAGGCCGGTGGGAGTCCGCAAGAGGCCGGTGGGAGTCCGCAAGAGGCCGGTGGGAGTCCGCAAGAGGCCGGTGGGAGTCCGCAAGAGGCCGGTGGGAGTCCGCAAGAGGCCGGTGGGAGTCTGCAGGAGGCCGGTGGGAGTCTGGAAGAGGCCTGTGAAGCAGCGAAGCATCGACCGCGTGTTGAGCTTCGCGTCTCGAACACTGAGGTTCGAGACGCCTTCGAGAGGACAATGAAGCCGAGAGGAACAACGAGCTTTGTCCATTCCTCCTCCTCCTCCTCCTCCTCCTCCTCTTGTTCTTGTTCTTGTTTTCTATTTTTGCTTCCCTCGTTTTCTTCTTCGTCTTCTTATTCTTCTTTATTTTTTGCTTTGTTCTAATTTTTCACATTTTTCTCTTCTCATTTTTTTCCCCATTTGTTCTTATTTTTTTATTTTTCCTTCGTTATTTTTCCTGTTCTTCTTGTTCTTATTCTTCTCATCTGTTCTTCCTCCCCTCTTTTTCTTCCTCTCCTTCTTCTTCTTCGTGTCCTTTTTCTTCATGTTCCTCTTGTTCTTGTTCTTCTTCGTCTTCTTACTCTCATATTCTTCTCTTTCCTTTTCTTCTTCATTTCTTTTTCTTCCTTCTCCTCCTCGTTCTATCTCTCTCTCCTTTTCCTCCTCCTCCTCCTCTTTTTTCCTCCTTTCCATTATTCACATTCTTACCCATACAATACTAACCTCGTCCTTTTCCTGTATTTCTCTTTTTTTTTTCAAGTGTACAAAAAACCGGTTCATCTGCTAATGGTTCACTTGCTTTACTTACTAGGCGGTTCGATACATCCGGTTCGGCTTCGTTCGGCAATGAATCACTTAATAGAAGGAGTTTTGGGAGGTTCGATAATTGGTTCGCATTATCTCGCTCTGCTGTGATTCGCTGGTTAGGTGAAGGAAGGAAGGAAGGAAGGAAGGGAGGGTGGGTTGGAGATAGGAAGGGAAGGAGGAAGGAAGGGAGGAAAAACGGAAGAAAGATGAGGGAAGGGAGGAAAAACGGAAGAAAGATGAGGGAAGGAAGAAAGGTTAGGTAAGGGAAAGGAAGGAAGGAAGGAAGGGAGGAAGGATGGGAGGGAGAAAAGAAGGAGGAAGGGAGGGAGCGAGGGAGGGAGGGCATGAGGGAGGAAGGAAGGAAGGAAAGAAGGAAGAAAGGAAGGAAGGATGAATGAAAGGGGGAGAGAGAGAGAGAGAGAGAGAGAGAGAGAGAGAGTTCTTGAGAACGTTCCTTCATTGATTCACTCCGTTTACTGATTAAGAAAGTGGTATATGTGCTCTCTTTCTCTCTCTCTCTCTCTCTCTCTCACTCTCTCTCATTAAGTTAAAAAGAAGATTAATTAAAAAAAATCTCACGTGCTTTTGTGTGTGTGTGTGTGTGTGTGTGTGTGTGTGTGTGTGTGTGTGTGTGTGTGTGTGTGTGTGTGTGTGTGAGTTCTTTCCATAATAACTTCGTCTTTCTGTTTGTGTTTTTTTATGTTTTATTTTGTTTTGTTTTCTTAATCTCTTGTTTTTTTCTTTATTTTACTTTATTTTTTGTTATGTGTCAATTTTCTTCCGTTCGTTAGTTCGTGTGTGCGTGAGCTCATCCTTTAATCACTTCTCGTTTATCTGTTTTTTTCTTAACTTCGTGTTTTTTTTCTTTATTTTTCTTTATTTCTTTGGTGCTTGTCACTTTTCTTCGTTTGTGCGTGCGTGCGTGTGTATTTGTGAGTTCGTCCATTAATCACTTCTCGTTTGTCTGTTTTTTTGTTTTATTTTTGTTTTTTCTTAATTTCGTGTTTTTTTCTTTATTTTCTTGGTGCTTGTCAATATTCTTCTGTTTGTTAGTTCGTGCGTGCGTGAATTCATCCCTTAATCACTTCTCGTCTATCTTTTTTTCTTGTTTTATATTTGTTTTGTTTTCTTCATTTCGTGTTTTTTTTCTTTAATTTATTTTATTTTTGGCGTGCGTGTCAATTTTCTTTGTGCGTGCGTGCGTGCGTCCGTCCATTCACTCATTTATCTCGAATTGAGTTTGTTAAGAAAATGTCACGAGAGTTTGACGTGTCTTTAATGAGGTGTGTGTGTGTGTGTGTGTGTGTGTGTGTGTGTGTGTGTGTGTGTGTGTGTGTGTGTGTGTGTGTGTGTGTGTGTCAATATATTAATGGTGTTTCTTCTCTCTTTCTCTTTCTCACTATTATTTCTTCTATTTATCTATCGTCTTATTATCTATTGCTGTCTGTCTATCTATCTGTCTATCTATCTATCTATCTATCTATCTATCTGTCTATCTATCTCTATCTATCTGTCTGTCTATGTTAATTTATCTGAGTCTTCTTGCTTTTTCTCTCTCAATGAACACACACACACACACACACACACACACACATACACACGTTTCAATAGTCACAAATTTGGTAAAGAAAAAAATAGGAAAACATATGGATCACATCTCTCTCTCTCTCTCTCTCTCTCTTTATAGAAGAAAGTGGAATTGATCATTAGTACCTGTTGTTGTTATTTTTGTCATTGGTCTTGTTATTTTTTTTCCCCATTCACCTGGTTCACGTGAGTCAATAATTAATTGCCCAATCACCTAATTGCACCGTCACCTGAGGGTCGTTAAGGGGCACACCTGTCCCTTCTGTACCTGTTGGAATTGTCAGGCGTTTTTCGTGAAGGTATACTAATGAACGGTTGTCTTCAGGGATGGAAGGAGGGTGAGTGAGGAAGGAAGGTGGGGAGAGAAGGAACAGTGGAGGGAATGAAGGAAGGAAGGAATGGAGAAGGGAAAGAGTAAATAGGTACGTAGGTAGGAAGGAAAGGACAAGGAGGAAAGAAGTAAAAGATGGAATGAAAGGAAGGGAGGATGAAAGAAAGGAGGGAAGGAAGGAACGGTGGAGGAAATGAAGGAAGGAAGGAATTCGAGGAGGGAGAGAGTAGGTAGGAACGTAGGAAAATAGGAAAGGACAAGGAGGAAAGAAGTAAAAAATGGAATGAAAGGAAGGGAGGATGAAAGAAAGGAAGGAAGGAAGGAACGGTAGAGGAAATGAAGGAAGGAAGGAATTCGAGGAGGGAGAAAGTAGGTAGGAACGTAGGTAGAATAGGAAAGGACAAGGAGGAAAGAAGTAAAAGATGGAAGGAAGCTAAAGGAAGGGAGGATGAGAGAAGGAAAGGAAAGAAGGAAAGCCGAAAAATTAGGAACGAATGAAGGAATTAAGGAAGAGAAGGAAGGAGAGAAAATGGGAGTGTGAGTGAAGGAGTCAGGAATGGAAGAAGGAAAGGAGGAAGGAAGAGAATGAGGGAAGGACGGAGGGAGGGATGAGAAGAGAGAGAAAGTGAGAGACTAAAAACAAGAAATAACAGCAACAACACCAGTAGTAGTAGTAGTAGCAGTAGTAGTAGTAGTAGTAGTAGTAGTAGTAGTAGTAGTAGTAGTAGCAATAGTAGTAGTAATAGTAGTAGTAGCAGTAGTAGTAACAAATACGATTAAACCAGAAAAGAAAAAAAGAATCCCTCGATACCAAAGATTTTTCCCCTACTAAAAGCTTTTATCGAGGAGGAGGAGGAGGAGGAGGAGGAGGAGGAGGAATAGGTGGTGTGTGGAGGACGAGCTGACGTTTGGAGGTAGTGAAAAATGGCTGGAAAAGTCCGTAGGTTTAATCACCGAACAACAGAGGTGGTAAGTGAAAGATGGAAGGAGGAGGAGGAGGAGGAGGAGGAGGAGGAGATTGACGAAGAAGAAGCAGAAGAGGAGGAGGAGGAGGAGGAGGAGGAGGAGGAGGAGGAGGAGGAGGAGGAGGAGGAGGAGGATAACCCATGAATACGAGGAGAGAAAAAAGAAGAAAAAGAAGATGGAAAAAATACCAAACGAACAGGAGATTTAATTCCACATCTTCACCACTCTTCCACCGTTCCTCCACCTCTCCACACCCACCTTCACCCCCTAACACACCTTCCCCCACCTACTACACCCACCTACACCCGCGTCAAAGGCTCGTGGCTGACTCTGCGTTGTCTAATAAGCGGGAATCGATCGGGGGACGGCCGGAAAGT
>NW_026111072.1:290000-315000 GCF_024679095.1 Eriocheir sinensis | reverse complement strand
CAACCAAAAAGGAAAAAAATCAAAGACATTCCTGGAAGCTATAACATTTCTTTCCCTTTTTTTTCCTTCTTTTTTCTCCATTTTTCCTTTTTTTTAATTATAAAGAAACAACTCAGGGAAAAACAAGTCCTTGAATTACATTGTTTGAAGGGCAGAGAGAGAGAGAGAGAGAGAGAGAGAGAGAGAACAATGGGAGTAAGATCTTAAAGGATATATGGAATTTGTGTTCTCTTCTACCTTTAGGGAGAGAGAGAGAGAGAGAGAGAGAGAGAGAGAGAGAGAGAGAGAGAGAGAGAGAGAGAGAACAATGGGAGTAAGATCTTAAAGGATATATGGAATTTGTGTTCTCTTCTACCTTACGGAGGGAGAGAGAGAGAGAGAGAGAGAGAGAGAGAGAGAGAGAGAGAGAGAGAGAGAGAGAGAGAGAGAGAGAGAGAGAGAGAGAGAGAGAGAGAGAGTTGTGAAGTGGAAGGAACAACAAGTAAAGGAGAAGGAGGAGGAGGAGGAGGAGGAGTAGGAGGAGGATGTGAAGTTAAAACATAAGGAAATATAGAAGAGAAACAAAAGGAGATCAGAGAGAAGATTTAAACCCACACTAACCTATCCTACGCACCCATCCTGCCGATCCCATCCCATCCCTCCGCTTATGTAGGACTCCGAGACCGATCCTGCGGGGCTCACTGTGGCTTTGCAGGACGCGTGAGAGTCCTACCAAGGATCCGCAGTAGAGGGAATCCTTGGGGGGGGGGTGGAAGGGGAGTGGAAGAAGGGGGGAGCAGGTGGATTTGTGAGCTTCTGAATGGAGCTGATCAACCACAGGCGATGAATATAGATGCTTGAAGGCTGCGATGAATAATGTATAAGGTGGTTGTGGTGAAGGTGGTGGTGGTGGTGGTGGTGGTGGTGATGGTGGTGGTGATGAAGGTGGTGTTGGTGGTGATGGTGGTGATGGTGGTGATGGTGGTGATGGTGGTGGGGGTGGGGTTGTTGTTGGTGGTGGTAGTGGTGGTGGGTTTGGGGGTGGTGGTGGTGGTGATGGTGATGTTGGTGGTGGTGGTGGTGGTGCTGGTGGTGGTGCTAGTTGTGGTGAGGCAGAAGAGGAGAAAAGAGAGAAAAACAATAGATACACTAAATATGTAAGAATTGGTGAGGTTAGGAGAAGGAGGAGGAGGAGGAGGAGGAGGAGGAGGAGGAATGAAGAAGGAGGAGGAGAAAACATGCAAATACAGGCAACAGAAAGCCAATTTGCACAGTACGAGGTTGCCCGCAATGGTGATTTAATCTGCTCGACAGCCGCTTGGTGCCTCAGAGCAGATGACAGCACCTCGGTATTCAATTTACTCCTGATGCAACGAAATGACGGTCGATTCGATTTTCAAATGAGTTCAGGTATTCGCATTTACTACTTCAGCAGGGAGGTTGTTCCAGTGGCGGATGACTCGGTTAGAAAAGAAACTCCCAATGTCTGTGCTACATCGCTTCGCTTGAATATGTAGACCGTTGTATCTAGTTCTTAAGTTGGTTTGTAGCTTAAAAACATGGAGTGGTTGACATTGCTGAACTTCTATAGATGTACTTGAAGACCTGAATCATATCTCCTCGTAGGCGTCTTTTGTATAGCGTTAAGAGATTGAGTCGCTTGAGATTATAGGGTCTTTCATACGGCACGGCCCTCAAGGGTGGAATCATCTTCGTAGCGCGTCGCTGAACTCGCTCTAATAAATCGATGTCCTTCCTGTGGCTAGGTGACCAGAACGGTACCGCATACTCGAGGCGAGGTCTTACCATAGAGTTATACAAGGACAACATTACTTCCGGCGTCTTACACTCGAAGTTCCTCGATATGAAGATGGAGGAGGAGGAGGAGAAAGAGAAAGAAAAAGAAGAAAAGAGAGAGAGAGAGTGAGAGGAAGGAAGAAGAGGAGGAGGAAGTGTAGGAACTGAGATGAGGAAAAAGAGAAGTATGAAGAGGGAGGAGGAGGAGGAGGAGGAGGAGGAGGAGGAGGAGGAGGAGGAGGAGCAGGAGGAGAGGAAAAAGGAGAAGAGGTTAATTGATGTTGGTTCAAGGGATGGTGATGAGAGAGAGAGAGAGAGAGAGAGAGAGAGAGAGAGAAGATAAGAGAAAAAAATGATACTTTAAACAATAGAAGAAAGAAAAAAAAAAGAAAAAATACGAGAATAATAAACGGAGAAGAATAAAAAGAAAACATTGATAAAGAAGGAGAGATAAAGAGAGAGAAATTAATACCTGACAATCTCCTTCGTTTAATTAAGAGTGTAAAAAATATTCCTCTTTTACATTAATATTACAAGCGAAGGAGGTAAGGAAGGAAGGAAGGAAGAAATGAAAGGATAATAGGAATGAAAGGGAGAGATTAGGTTGGACAAAGAAGGAAGGAAGGAAGAGAAGAAAGGAGAGAAGGGAGAAAGGAAGGAAGGAGAGAAGGAAGAAAAGAAAGAACGAAGGAGAAGCTGAGGAAACAAAAATGGGTAAAAAAGGAAGAATGGAAAGAAATGAAGGAAAGAGGGAGTGAAGGAAGGAAGGAAGGAAGGATAAGGAAAGAGAGAAAGAGAGGAAGGAAGGAAGTAGGAAAGGAGGGAGTAAGGGAAGGAAAGAAAGAAGTAAGAAAGGCAAGGAAAGGAAAGGAAAGGAAGGAAGGAAGGAAGGAAGGAAGGAAGGAGGAAAGGAAAGGAAAGGAAAGAAAGGCATAAATGAAGGAATGAAGGAAGGAAAGGAAAGAAGTAAGAAAGAAAGGAGGAAAGGGAATGAAAATAAGGAAGGAAGGAAGAAAGAAAAAAAGAAAAAAAGAAAGAAAGAAAGGAAATAAGGAAGGAATTAGGAAAGGAAGGAGAAAGGGAAGGAAGGAAAGAAGTAAGAAAGGAGGGATGAAAGGAAAGGAAAGAAAGGAAAGGAAAGGAAGGAAGGAAGGAAGGAGGGAAGGAAGGAAGGAGGGAAGGAGAAGTTCAATAACAATAAAGACTGGTAGCCATTTCGTCTTATTAGATATATTTACCTTTATTAACTCTTTCAATACTCCTAAAAGTTTATATTCTCTTTTTTTTATTATCTTATTTTCTTCCTTCCTCTAAATCTTCGTCTTCTTCGTCTTTCTGCTACTTTTCTTTTTCCTCTTTTTCTCATTCTCATTATCGTGTTTTTTTTTAGCTTTTCTTCCTCTATTCTTATTCTTTCTTCTTCTCTCTCTCTCTCTCTCTCTCTCATTTTACGATCGGTGAAAGTGGATGAGATGCAGAATACCGAAGATCCGTTTTCCTTCATTTTCTCTTTTATCCTTGAAAGGGAGACTAAAGAAGATGGACTTTTCTTTTTTTCCTATGAGGGGGAGTGAGGGGAAGGGGAAGAAGAGGGGGAGAGAATGTAGGGGGCATGTAGGTATGTATGTGTGTATGTGTGTAGGGGAAGGGAGGGGGTCAGTCAGTCAGTCACTCAGTCACTCACTCACTCAGTCACTCAGTATCTGGCAAGCCCTTTAACTCACTTCACATTCAGTCAGTCAATCAGTCAGTCAGTCAATCATCTATTCACGTCAGTCAATATGCCACAGAGACGCTTGTGCTCTCTCTCGCTCTCTCTCTCTCTCTCTCCAGTCCTACACATTGCCTCCTTTCCGTGCCTCCAGAATTACCTAAACTCTCCTTCCCTTCCTCCTCCTCCTCCACCTCCTCTTCATTAAATTCCGCATTATTCATATTAAGCATTTTCCACTTTTTATTTCCAATTTGCAATATTCCCTGTGTGTGTGTGTGTGTGTGTGTGTGTGTGTGTGTGTGTGTGTGTGTGTCGTGAAGAAAGGAAGAAATGATGAGAGGAGGAGGAGGGAGGAGGAAGAAGAAGAAGAAGAAGAAGAAGAAGAAGAAGAAGAAGAGAAAGAAGAAGAAGATGTATGGCGTATTAGTCTGGTTTTCGTAACAAGGAATAATTGTCCTCCTCCTCCTCCTCCTCCTCCTCTCCTCCTCCTCCTCCTCCTCCTCCTCCTCCTCCTCCTCCTATCAATATAATATACGTCTTAGATATCTATTCGAATTTGCCTTTCTTCGTCGAGGGAGGAGGGAGGAGGAGGAGGAGGAAGGAAAGATTAATCAGATGAGGTGTGGCTGATCGTGATGAGAGAGAGAGAGAGAGAGAGAGAGAGAGAGAGAGTAAAAAGATAAATAAAACACACAAGGATATTAAGAAACAATTAAGAGAGATTAGCAGGAGGAGGAGGAGGAGGAGGAGGAGGAGGAGGAGAAGGAAAAATCTTAAACAGGTGAAGTGATTATGTGTGAGTGGTTGCGTGTGTGTGTGTGTGTGTGTGTGTGTGTGTGTGTGTGTGTGTGTGTGTGTGTGTGTGTGTGTGTGTGTCGAACTTATGCTTTCAATATTGTTTAGTTTTTTATATTTTCCAGTTTTTTTTCTTTTTTCTTTTTTCCTTCTTTTCAATATCACATACTTTCCTTTTTTTCTTCCTTTCTCTCAAGTTTCTATCTTTTCTTTTGTTTCTTATTTCCTCCCCTCCTCCTCCTCCTCTTCCTCTTCTTCCACTTCCTCTTCCTGTTCCTCCTCCTCTTCTTCCCCTTGCTATTCCTTTCTTTCACTTTTTACATATTTTCTCTTGTTTATTCTTTTTGTCTCATTTTCTTCCTCTTTTCTTTTTTCTTTCCTTCTTCCTCCATTCTGCATCTTCATTTTTTCCTCTTACCGTTATTACTTCTCTCTATTTTCTTTTATTGTGTCCTTTCCTTACTGTTACTCTCTCTCTCTCTCTCTCTCTCTCTCTCTCTCTCTCTCTCTCTTTCTTTCGTATTTTCTTGTTCCTTCTCCCTTCTCCCTCTCCTTCTTCCCTCCCTTTCTTCCTCTTCTTTTTCTCCTTCCTGTCCTTCTCTTTCCAAACAACCGTAATGCATTCTCCCTTCTCTCTCTTTCCTCTTTCCATTCCCCTCCTTTCGTGTTCCTTTACTCCCTTTCTCCTCTCCTTCCTATTCTCCCCTCCCTTTCTCCCACTCTTCTAAGTCCTGTCTTCTTTCTTCCCTAATACATTCTCCTTCTCTCTCTTTCCTTCTATCTAACAGTCTTCCGTAGCTAACTTAACACTTACTTATCACACCATGTTCTTATCTTATCACTTATCTTACTTATCAAACCACGTAAACTAACATTCTCTCACCGACTAACAACTTCTAACAGCCTCTCTCTCTCTCTCTCCTCTCCCCCAGCCTCGCCCGGGGTAGCGTCAACGAGGGGCCGCTGGAATTCGAGGATATCATGCCAGACAACCCCAGGGACTATGATAAGATGGCTCCTCCGAAGGGCGGCGATGATCCCACCACAGTGCTCGTCCACGTCACCGTCATGAGCCTGGACAGCATCGACGAGAGCTCCATGGTGGGTGAGAGAGTGAGAGTGTGTGAGAGAGTGAGAGTGTGTGAGAGAGTGAGAGTGTGTGAGAGAGTGAGAGAGTGTGAGAGAGTGTGAGAGAGTGTGAGAGAGAGAGTGAGAGAGAGAGAGAGAGAGAGAGAGAGAGAGAGAGAGAGAGAGAGAGAGAGAGAGAGAGAGAGAGAGAGAGAGAGAGAGAGAGGTGATGGTAGTTGTAGTTTTAAGGGTTGTAGTAGTAGTAGTAGTAGTAGTAGTAGTAGTGGTAATAGTGATGGAATAGAAAATAATAAGAATAAGGGAAGAAAAAGGTATAAATAGACAGATGACAAGAGGAAAAAAAGAAATGAGAAAAAATATATGAAGATTTTTTTTTGAGTGAAAAAAAGTCTACGGTGCCGGTTGATCGCATTTCATTTACATTACTACTACTACTACTACTACTATTACTACTACTGCTACTACTACTAATACTATACTATACTACTACTACAGCTACTACTTCTACAGTTACTGCCAACACCATGAAAATTTCTCCCATAAAATAATAATAATAGTAATAATAATAACAATAATAATAATAGTAATAATAAGTCAAAGGAAGGCAGTAACAGTAATCTGAGGTCCATTAAGCATGTGATTGGTGGAGGTAATTAAGAGTTTATAGGTCATTACACTCAGCCATCTTCCCTCCTCCTTCCTTCCTCTCTCATTCTCTCTTTCCCTTCTTTCCTTTCCATTCTTCCTTCATTCCTATCAAGTCTCCTTCATTTTTCCTTTCCTTCTACATTTTTCTTATGTTATTTTCTTTCTTCCTTCCTTCATTCATTCATTCCTTTATTTTATCCTTTTCCTTCTTATCCTTCTTATCCTCTATGTTTCTCCTTCCTTCCTTCCTTCTTCTCTCTTTCTTTTCTAGACAGTCTTCAGTTCTTCAGTTATTTCTTTCTTTCTTTCTTTCCTTCCTTCCTTCTTTCCTCAGTTGCTATATTTTCCTCTCTTCATTCTTTCTTCTTCCTTCCTTCCTTCCTTCCTTTCTCTTGCTCTCCTTTCTTCCACTCTCTCATCCTTTCATCCTTCCTTCCTTCCTCCTTCCTTCCTTCCTCCCTTCCTTCCCTTCCTCCTTTCTTCCTCCTTATAATGGGGCAACTATAGCATTTTACTGACCCATAAATATCTACTTCTCAAGGAACTCATGTGACTCTCTCTCTCTCTCTCTCTCTCTCTCTCCCTATTCATAATTTCTCTTCATTTATCTCCTTTCTTCCACCTTGGTTCTAATTATTATTTCTCACTCTTCCTCCTTTTTTTTTTCATTTATTCCTCTTTTCCTCTTTCGTTTCCTCCTTTTCCTCTTCTTCCTCTTATTCACTTTTCTCTTCGTCTGTTTCTTTTCTTCCTCTTCTTCCTCCCTCTTCTTTTAATTTATCAGTTTTCCTCTCCTCCATCCTCCCACATTCTTCAATTGCACCTCCTCCTTCTCCTCCTCCACTTTTCCTCCTCCTCCTCCACTACCTCCTCTTGACATGCTCCTCTCGCGTGAAAATATCTTCCTCTCTTCCTCCCTCCTCCTCCATCTCTCCGCTACCTCAAGACGTTCTGAAATTCAATAAGATTCGCTGGAAAAATGAGGAAGGGAAAAAATGGAGGAAAAAAAATAATGGGGATAAAGACAGGAAGAAGATGCAGGTGAAATGATGTTGTTATGCTAATATCCTCCTTATAGTTAGTGCAAATGACATTTATATGGGAAAAAAAGGGAGAAAAGGGAGAGAGAGATGAGTCAGGTACAGCCTCTTACTAGTCTTTCTTCTCTTCCTTCTTTCTTCTTCCTTCTTCTTTATCATACGCCTTTTTTCTTCTTCCTCTTCCTTTGGTTCTTCTTCTTCTTCCTTTCTTTATCTTCTTTTCTTTTCTTCATCTTCTTCTTCCTCTTCTTTCTTCTTCTTCTTCTTCTTCTTCTTCTTAACTTCTTCTTTCTTTCTGCTTACTCTTGCTCCTCCTTCTTCTCTTTCTTTTTTCTCCTTCGTCTTCTTCTTCTTATTCTTCTTTCTTTCTTCTTCTTTTTTTCCTCTTCCTAACTCTTCTTTTTCTTCTTTTCTTCCTACTTTACTAACATTTCTCCTTCTCCTCATCTTTCTCTCCTTTTCCTTTTCTTTATTTTCAAATCTTCTTCCTCCTTCCTCTCCTCCTCCTCCTCCTCCTCCTTCATCACCTGTTGTTTTGTGTCACTCTTTACATTCCTTTATTCCGCTCCTTTATCAAATATTTCTTTTATTTTCCTCAAGTTCCAGTTTTTCTTTCATTTATTGGTCATTTACTTCTTACTCCTTCCTTTGTTTCCTTTATCCACTCCTTTATTCCAATTTTCTTTTTTATGTTTATTTTCTATTCCTTCCCTTCCTCTCTTTTATCGCATTTCCTTTGCAGACTCGTATGTTTATCACTCTTTTCCTTCCTTCCTTCCTTCTTTCCTTCCTCTCTTCCTTCTTTCCTTCCTTCCTTCCTTCTTTCCTTCCTTCCTTCCTTCTTTCCTTTCTTTCTTCCTTCTTTCCTTCCTTCCTTTCTTCCCCCTTTCCTTCTTTCCTTTCTTCTTTCCTTCCTTCCTTCTTTCCTTCCTTCTTTACTTCTTTTCTTCCCATGTTACGTTTATTCACTCTCTCCTTCATCCACTTATTAGATTTACTTTATTTCTTTATTTTTATTAGTATTTCAAGGTCTGTTTTGCTCTCAAGGTGTTCAGTGTTGCTCCCATTCATGTGTTTCAAGGCACAACACTTTCTCTCTCTCTCTCTCTCTCTCTCTCTCTCTCTCTCTCTCTCTCTTCGATACTTGACGCCCACCTTTAACGAGAGAGAGAGAGAGAGAGAGAGAGAGAGAGAGAGAGAGATTAAATTGCGAATATCTCTCCCCCTGTTGAGATCGACTAAAGGTATAATATTAATGAGAACAGGTGAGGTAGAGACACAGGTGAGAGAGAGAGAGAAGAGAGAGAGAAGAAGAGAGAGAGAGAGAGAGAGTCCATGCCTGCGGCGATGCTCCGATGAGCTCACAGACCCCTCGCCCAGATCTTCAGCGATGCCTGCAGAACGGGGGTGTGGCCTGCCTGGATGGAAGGCCAGAGTCCTGCACCGTACACAAGAAAAAATCCAGGTCCGAGGCAATTACAGGCCAATATCACTCCTCCCAATCATCAGCAAGATATTTGAGAGGGATCATCGGGGAGCAAATTGACATCCTTCCTCGAGGAAAACCACCTGCAGTCACCGAAGCAGTCTGGTTTTCGGAAGGGCCGCTCACCTCAGACCTCCTCCTTCCTCTCAAAGTCCTGGCATGACGCCTTGATGACAGCCACCCCTCTCTCGTGATTGCCCTGGATATAGCTGGCGCGTTCGACTCCGTTTGGCACCGCAGTCTGACAGGCTTCTGGCAACTAGGCATCACAGGGGACCTGCTGCGCTCTCAAACTACCTGTTAGGCAGGGAGCCTCCACGTAACAGTCAACGGAAGCTTCAACCAGCTTCCAGTGGGGCCTCCAGTTCCACAAGGTCCGTCCATGGACCTATTCTGTGGAACATATACTTTAACGACCTCCTGCAAACCATCCCGGCAGCAAGCCCATAAACGACTGCACCCTCTCCAGAACATACAAGAGGAGAAGCCCCAGGACGTGATAGAGTCCGTCAACAGACAGTTGGCAGACATAATGGCATGGGGGAAAGAGGTGGCAAGTCAGGTTTGCCCCTGACAAAACCAGGCCATGGTAATATCACGTTTCTCCAGGGGACGCGAGGCAACTCAACGGCAGGCTGAGATTCAGGAACACCATCCCTCTGCAGGTCAGTGTCGACATCCTGGGCGTGGAGGTGGACTCTCAGCTGCGCTTCGACCGTCACCTTGAAAGGGTGGCGCACAAAGCCTCCCAGAAGGTGACCCTCCTGCGCCGCATGAAAAACCTCCTTGACGCTGACGGCATGAACACCCTCTACAAGGCACAAGTCCGGCCACTGATGGAATATGCGCCGCTCACCTGGATGGCCAGTGCCCGCTGTCAACACAACCTGCTGGACAAGGTGCAGAGGAGGGTAGAACGCCTAATCAGTGGCACCCAGCACCACCGACCGAGCCAGTGGGAGAGGCAGCGACGACAACATCAACAACAACAACACCCACACGGAAGGAAGGGAAGACCAGCCACAGACCAGCTGAATGGCCTGGAGCACCGTCGCCGCGTCGCTGCCCTGACGGTGCTACCTAAGGCACAAGTGGGCCTAGTGCCCCTTACGGACCTGGGGGCTACCTGGAGAGGAGGTCTGAGGCGCAGCACGAGAACAGTGCTGAGTAACGCCTCCCTCCTGGAAATGCCACGGACCCGCTCCAGCACCCACCAGCGTGCCTTCTCTATCGCATCAGTGTTGTGGTGGAACAACTTCACTGTTGATGTGGACATGACACTACTGTCCACTCAGCAGATGAAGGTGCACGTCCCACAGGTAGCTTCCTCCTACACCCACCGTAAATATGTATATATATAATTGTATAATATATTGTATAATAAAAGTATAATAAAATCGGCAGAAGCTTTTAAAAAGCAACCCAACGGTCGTGGCAACTATAGCATATACAAATAATAATCCCATGTAATAATGTACTGAACACTTTTAAATAAAAAAACAAAGAGAGAGAGAGAGAGAGAGAGATGTAAGCTTGCATTTTCCTTCATTTTTTTCCATTCTTTTCTTTCTCCCCTTCCTTCCCTCCTTCCTTCTTTCCTTCCTTCCCTCCTTCCTTCTTTCCTTCCTTCCTTCCTTCCTTCCTTCCCTCCTTCCTTCCTTCCTTCCTTCCTTCCTTCAATCCTTCAATCATTTTTCTTGATTATTTTGGTTTACTTCTCCTCTTCTTCTTCCTCTTTTTACTTCCTTCCGTGACAGAGAGAGAGAGAGAGAGAGAGAGTCTCATTAGTGGAGCCACAGTTTACGCCACATTGTTAAAAAAAGACTCCACCTCCTTCTCCTCCTCCTCCACCTCTTTCTCCTCTTCCTCCTCCTATTCCTCCTCCTCCTCCCCCTCTTCCACTTCCTCCACCTCCTCCTCCTCCTCCTCCACCCTTGAATGGAACGCTTTGAACTTACTTCGTGTGCTCCATTAGTAAAGATTAACACACACATACACACACACACACACACACACACACACACACACACACACACACACCCAGTGATAGAGAGAGAGAGAGAGAGAGAGAGAGATAGAGAGAGAGAGAGAGAGAGAGACGTTTTAAATATCTTGGAGCTTACGTAAGAGGAAGGAGGTGCTCTCTCTCTCTCTCTCTCTCTCTCTCTCTCTCTCTCTCTCTCTCTCTCTCTGGGACTCTCTCTCTCTTGTGACTGTGACTGATATTGTTATCAGTCTCTCTCATCTGTGAGTGTGTGTCTGTCTGTCTGTGTGTGTGTGTGTGTGTGTGTGTGTGTGTGTGTGTGTGTGTGTGTGTGTGTGTGTGTGTGTGTGTGTGTGTGTGTGTGTGTGTGTGTGTGTGTGTGTGAGAAGTTATGTATGTATGTGTGTATGTATGTATGTATGAATTTCTTTGAGAGAGAGAGAGAGGTATACATATAAAAACGAGAAACAATATCCGACAAGATTAGAAAAGTGATAAAAACCGAGAAAGGAAAAAAAATAAATTGAAAACTGCGAGATATTGAATGAAAAGAAAAAAAAAGAAAAAAAAGAGAAACGAAGATTGGAAAGGAAAAATGTGAGGAGAAATGGCGCGAGAGAGAGAGATTTAATGGAACGGACGCGATACGAGGGAAGGAAATCTATATACAAAAAAAAAGAAGGAAAAGAAAAACTGGCAGCGTAATACATTGGTGTTTTTTTCCTTTTTTTCCTTTCTCGTTTTTTTTTTCATTTTCATTTATTTCTTTACTTAATTTTTTTCCTTCTTTTTTCCCTTTCTTTCATATTCTCTTTCCGCTTCCTTTCCCTCTCCTTTTCTTTCTTTTTCCTTTCCTTTCCTCTTCCTCTTTCTCTTCTTTCCCCTTTTCATTTGTTTTCCTAGTTACCTGTTCTCTCTTTTTACTTTCTTTACTCTCTCTCTCTCTCTCTCTCTCTCTCTCTCTCTCTCTCTCTCTCTCTCTCTCTCTCTCTCTCTCTCTCTCTCTCTCTCTCTCTCTCTCTCTCTCATTCAAGCCTTCTATTACACACCATCTCCTCCTTCATTCATAGGTAGATAAAGCCGGCGGGAAGAGGAGGAGGAGGAGGAGGAGGAGGAGGAGGAGGACGGGGAGAAGGAGGAGGAGGAGGTAATTAATGAGGAAGAGGAGTAGACAGGTGTGAAGAGGTAAGGTTCCTTGAGGTCATGTAAGGAAGAGGAGGAGGAGGAGGAGGAGGAGGAGGAGGAGGAGGAGGATTATGACAGGTGTTGACGGCCCGCTCAGGTGTGCCGGTCTCATTTTAACAAGGTGCTTCATTTTCCATCCTTCCTTCCTTCATTTCTTCCTTCCTTCTTTCCTTCATTCATTCATTCATTCATTCATTCATTTCTTCCTTCATTCCTTCCTTCCTTTCTCTCTTCCCTCTTTCTTTCGTTTCTGTCTTTTCCTTCCCGTTCTTTCTATATTTTCTTTCTTTCTTTATTCACTTTTCATTCATTCCCTCTTTCCTTCTTTCCTTTCTTCCTTCCTTCCCTCTATATTTTCCTTTCTTTCTGTTTTTTCCTTCTCGTTCCTTCTATATTTTCTTTCTTCCTTCATTCACTCCTTTCTTTCTTTCCTTCTTTCCTTCCTTCTTTCCTTCCTTCCTTTCTTCCTTCCTTCTTTCCTTCCTTCCTTTCTTCCTTCCTTTCTACGTTTTTTCTTCATTTTCTTTCCTTCTCTTCATTGTTTTCCTTCGTCCTCTTCTTTGCCCTCATTTCCTCTCTTCCTTCTCTTCCGGGTTCTCCTCCTCCTCCTCCTCCTCCTCTTCCTCCTCCTCCTCCTCCTAAACCAACTTGAAACTTTGGGCGGCGAATACGTTTGCAGATTGGCTGAAAGGTGATACGTGTGTGTGTGTGTGTGTGTGTGTGTGTGTGCGTGCGTGTGTGCGTGTGTCAGCAAGGTGAGGGGAAGGAGGTGGAGGAAACAGATGAGCTATTTAACTTTTTTCCCTCCTTCCTCTTACCTCCCTTCTCTCCCCATTACTCTCTCTCTCTCTCTCTCTCTCTCTCTCTCTCTCTCTCTCTCTCTCTCTCTCTCTCTCTCTCTCTCTATCTCTATCTATCTATCTATCTATCTATCTATTTCTCTATCTTTATCTATTTACCAATCTATTCTTCTATCAATATTTCTTCGCAATTCTACTTCTCTATCTCTCTATCTATTCATTTATATATCTTATTTATCCTATTTATTTTGGCTATCTACCTCTCAATCTCAATGCCTCTCTACTTCTGTCTACCTCTTTATGTATCTATCAGTCTATCTGTGTATCAGTCCATCTATATATCTACCTATGTATCCATTTATATATACTCTTTTCTCTCTCCCCTCCAGACGTACGCCGCGGATATCTTCTTCGCCCAGAGCTGGAAGGACTGGCGGCTTCGCTTGCCCGACAACATGACCCACGAATACCGCCTGCTGCCCGTGGCCTGGCTAAAGGTACGTGTGTGTGTAGCTTGATTACAGGTGGGAGTTATCCATCGCCTATCCATTTTCTTTGATCACTGTTGTTCCTTCCCTCTAATCTTCCCTTCCCTGTCTCTCCGCTATCGTGTCTTGTGAACGTTTCCTCCATAGAAGCTTGAACGTTTACCGGTGCCAGAAGTACCATGAAAAGTAACGTGGGAATAAAACATAATGAAAATAGAGCGATTCCTAGCCGTGTGTGTGTGCGTTTGTGTGTGTGTGTGTATGTGTGTGTGTTGCTTGTGTGCGTTGCCTGGTCATGTGTGTGTACCTGTGTGTACCTATCAGTGTGTGTGTGTGTGTGTGTTTATTTTACGGAGGAGGCAAAAAATAGGAATCAAAAAAGTCCTTAACGTTATCTTTGTGTGTGTGTGTGTGTGTGTGTGTACCTATAGCTAGCGTGTTACCTGGTCGTGTGTGTTACCTGTGTGCTAATTACCTTGTGTTTCAGGACATTTGGCGGCCGGACAGTTTCTTCAAGAACGCCAAGGCTGTCACATTCCAGGAGATGACCATTCCCAACCACTACCTTTGGCTCTACCAGGACAACACGATCCTCTATATGGTTAAGTAAGTCACCTGCTCTACCTGTCTACCTGTCTAGTCACCTGCCTGTCTAATTATCTACTTGCCTCTGTTTTCCTCCTTTTATCTACCTCTGGGTCTATTAAGTAACTGCGGTTCTTTACAGTGTTCAGTACGTCACCTGCTCTGTCTGTCTGTCTGTCTATTTGTCTATCTATCTACCTGTCTGTATATTTATATGTCTATTTATCTATTATGTTGATATGGGTAAGTCTGTCATTCTATGGAGCTGCTTAATTGTCTGTTTTCTCTCTATCTTTCTTTCTCTTCCTTTTTCTTTTTTTCTATTTTTGTTCTAATCCGTCTTATTTGTGTGTTAATATACTTTTGTGTTTCTATTTCTCTCTCTCTCTCTCTCTCTCTCTCTCTCTCTCTCTCTCTCTCTCTCTCTCTCTCTCTCTCTCTCTCTCTCTCTCTCTCTCTCTCTCTCTCTAATTTTGCCAGCGTTGGCCCTCCTTTCAACACCCATTTTCTTTCCACCTGGTCATTCATACTGTCCTTTCCATTACCTACACCTTGCCTTTAAGCCTCTCACTCGCTCACTCACTCACTCACTCACTCACTTTTTCAACCCTGTCTGCTTCCTGTCTCAATTCTGTTCTAACCCTCTCTCTCTCTCTCTCTCTCTCTCTCTCTCTCTCTCTCTCTCTCTCTCTCTCTCTCTCTCTCTCTCTCTCTCTCTCTCTCTCTCTCTCTCTCTCTCTCTCTCTCTCTCTCTCTCTCTCTCTCTCTCTCTCTCTCTCTCTCTCTCTCTCTCTCTCTCTCTCTCTCTCTCTCTCTCTCTCTCTCTCTCTCTCTCTCTCTCTCTCTCTCTCTCTCTCTCTCTCTCTCTCTCTCTCTCTCTCTCTCTCTCTCTCTCTCTCTCTCTCTCTCTCTCCTTCCTATCTCCTCTACCTCTATCTCTCCTCTCTCTCTCTCACTCTCTCTCTCTCTCTCTCTCTCTCTCTCTCTCTCTCTCTCTCTCTACCCCTCTCTCTCTCTCTCTCTCTCTCTCTCTCTCTCTCTCTCTCTCAACTTCCATCTCCTCTCACTCTACCCCTGTCTCCTCCCCCCTGTCTCTCGTCCCTGTCTCGGCCCCGTCCACTCCCCTACACCGCCAGGATCAGCCCTAAGTCATCCAGGGTCTCGGGGCTTAGGGCTTTTGTGGGGGTCTGAGCCAAGCTGCTTACGGTCTAATTTTTTTCTGCGTTGACCTTTTTTTTTTTTATTTATCTTTTACCTTTCGGCTTCATCGTGGGTTTTAATTCTTTGTTGATGCTGTTTTTTGTGTTTTATTTTGGGTTTCTTGTTATCTCCCCTTGTTCTCTATTGTATGTGTGTGTGCGTGTGTGCGTGTGTGTGTGTGTGTGTGTGTGTGTGTGTGTGTGTGTGTGTGTGTTTCATATTAACCTTTTTTTATCCATTATCTTCTTTATCTTTATTTTCTTTATCCTCTGTTTGTTTTGTTAAGTTTTGGTCTTTGTTTTGATTCCGCTTTTCTGTTTGTTCATGTGCGTGTGTGTGTGTGTGTGTGTGTGTGTGTGTGTGTGTGTGTGTGTGTGTGTGTGTGTGTGTGTGTGTGTGTGTGTGTGTGTGTGTGTGTGTTTGTTATCTATCTTTCTTTCTTCCTTTCTTTCCTCTTGTCTTTTTTTTCTTTTGTCTTCTATTCCCTTTTCTTCTTTTTCTTCTCTTTCTTCTTATCTTCCATCTCTTCTTTATCATACTCGTTTGCATGTGTCTGGCTTCTATATTATTTCTTCCTTCCTTCTTTCCTTCCTTCCTTCCTTCCTTCCTTCCTTCCTTCCTTTCTTTCTTTCTTTTCTTTCTGGCATTTACTCTTCCCATTCTTTCCTCTAATCTCCTCTTTCTCAATTCTCTCCGTCTCTCTCTCTCTTTCTCTTTGTTTGTGGAAGGTATAAATGGAGATAAAGAGAGAGAGAGAGAGAGAGAGAGAGAGAGAGAGAGGATGAAGAATCAAACACACACACACACACACACACACACACACACACACACACATTTCTTATCTCTGTATTAGGCAAATGGAGACGGGCATTGTGACTGTGTTGCGTTGTGTTGTCTGTCTGTCATGCTTGAGTTCACAGGGAGGAGGAGGAGGAGGAGGAGGAGGAGGAGGAGGAAGTTAGGTCCGTGGTTAACGCTGGAATGAGAGAGAAAAGAAGCAGGTGGAGAAAGACGAGGAGGAGGAGGAGGTGGAGGAGGAGGAGGAAATGGCTCTCTGGTTAGTGTTAGAATGAGAGTGGAAGGATAAAGAAGAAAGAGGAGGAGACAAGGAGGAGGAGGAGGAGGAGGAGTGACCTACTTTTGTGGCCTAAACTATGGCGTGATTTTAATTCCTGTTTTTTTTCCTCTTCCTTCGTTTCATCCTCCTTCCTCTCTTCTCCTTTATTTATTTACCTCCTTTACTTTAATGAGAAAAAGAGGAGGAGGAGGAGGAGGAAGAGGAGGAGGAGGAGGAGGAGGGAAGAAGAAGAGGCAAGGAAGAAAGACAAGGAAGAGATGATAGAGAAAGAAGAAGAAGAGAAAGGAAATAAAGAGAAAAAGGAAGAAGGAAGAGAGAAAACAGGGAGGAGAAAGAAGAGAAAAAAACAAGAAGAGAAAGAAGAAAGGAAGACAAGAAGAGAAAGAGATAAAGAAGACAAAAAGAGAAAGAGAAAGAGAAAGAAAAAAAGAGAGGAAAACAAAGAAAGGAAAAGAGAAAGAGAAAAGGACAGACAAAAAAAGAAGACAAAAAAAGAAGAAAGAAAAGAAAACAATAATAAAGGAAGGAGGAATAGAGAATAAGGTAAATAAAAGAAGGAATAAAGAGGTAAAAAAATAAAAAAGAATTGAACTAAAGAAGAAAAAAATGAAGAAAATGAAGAAAACAACGTGGAAGGAGGAAGAAAATAGAAAAAGAAGATGAAAAAGAGGAAAACAATAGTGAAGGGAAGAAAAGGAAAAAGAGGAACAAGAAAAAACCAAAGAACAAAAGGAAGAAAAGGAAGAAAACGAGGAAGAAGGAAGAAAAAAAAATCCCAAAAGGAGGAAGAAAATAGGAAAACAAGAGGAGAGAAAGAGGAAAAGGGGAAGAAAAGGAAAAAGAGGAACAGTACAAAAAAAACTAGAGAAGAAAAGGAAGAAGAAAAGAAGACAACAAGAAGAAAGGAAGAAAAGACATGAAGGAAAGAAAGATAGAAAGAAGAAAAAAACAGGAAGGAAAAACGAACCAAAGAAGACAAAAGAAAACAATAGAAGAAGAAAGGAAGAAAACAAAGAAGAAAAGAAGAAAAATAAGGAAGGGAAGAATTAGGAGCGATTATGGAGGAGAGAGAGGAAAAATGGAGGAGTGAGAGAAGAGAAGAAAAATGGAGGAGACGGAGGAGGGAGGAAAAAATGTATTGTTTTCTTGCAAGAGGAAGGAGACAACGAGGAGTAGGAGGAGGAGGAGGAGGAGGAGGAGGAGGAGGAGAAGGAGGAGGAGGAGATAGTGATGGTTGAGAAGAGAATACGATGAAGGAAGAGGAAAAAAAGAGATGCAAAAGAGGAGGATGAGGAAGAGAAGAAGAAGAAGAAGAAGAAGAAGAAGAAGAAGAAGAAGAAGAAGAGGATGAGGACATGAAGGAGATGGAGGAATATGAAGAAGAGGAAGAGGAGGTGGAGGATAAAAAAAGGAAACAAGAGAAGGAAGAAGAGAAGGAGGAGGAGAAGAAGAAATAGAGAGAAGATGAGAGGAGGAAGGAGAACGATAAAGAACAACAACAACAACAACAACAATAAAAAAGTAGACGAAGAAAAGAAGGAAACAAAAACAAAAGGGAAACTAAAACAAAGAAAACGAAGCAGAGGAAATTACGTGGAAAGACAAAAGAAAGAAAATAAAAGAAAGGAAAACAAAGAAGAAAGAAATAAAATAAAAAAAGAAGAGAAGAAAAATAGAAGGAATGAGGAATGAGGAAGACCCAGAATAAAAGAGGAATACAGGAGGAGGAGGAGGAGGAGGAAGACAGCAATTAGAAGAGGAAGCAATAATATGACACTCGGAAGACAAAGAGAGAGAGAGAGAGAGAGAGAGAGAAGACGACAGAAAAATGGAAAGATAAAGAAGATGAAGAACGCAAATATATATCGAGAGAGAGAGAATACCTTGTTGGTCTTGTAAATAGACTTTGCGAAGGAGAAGCAAAATTAACACACACACACACACACACACACACACACACACACACACACACACACACACACACACACACACACACACACACAGATAGACAGACAAAATTCTCTCTCTCTCTCTCTCTCTCTCTCTCTCTCTCTCTCTCTCTCTCTCTCTCTCTCTCTCTCTCTCTCTCTCTCTCTCTCTCTCTCTCTCTCTCTCTCTCTCTCTCGCTTTGGGCGTTTTGCTCTCTTAAGGAGGATGTAAGAGTACTTGAGGAGGAGGAGGAGGAGGAGGAGGAGGAGGAGGAGGAGGAGATACTATAGTCTGTTGACGGAGCTTGTTCATCTGGGCCCATACTTATAAAGCTAACACTTCGTCTCAGGCTCGTCTTAAGAGCCCAAAACGGCCCTGTGGAGTCCTATATCCTGGGTGTTAATCTGAGACGCGGCGCGAGTAGCAAAAGTTGGTCCCGGGCGGGCATAAGTCCTGGGTCTTCGTCTGAGGCAGCGACCTTCAAATGTAAACATTACCGGGTGTTGCCAGCCAGCCAGCGTGCATCATCAAATCGTTTTACATTCAAACGCTCACTATAGTCTCACAAAACCATATTATTATGGATATGATGTACTTCTATTCAATACTTTCACCATTTTAAGGTATCTTACCCATTAGTTTTCATATGAGATAACTGATCTCGCCGTTGTTGGCAACTTTACTTTCCCAACTACCCGTGGCGGCTGGAGCCCCAGCTAGGTGCACACTCACCTCTGAGACGAGACATAAGTCAAACGCCATAGTTCTTTATAAGTATGGGCCCAGATGAACAGGCTCCCTCAACAGACTATAGGTCTGTAAATTTTGTTGTTATTATTATTATTACTACTGTTATTATTATTATTATTATTATTATTATTATTATTATTATTATTATTATTATTATTATTATTATTTTTATTATTTTATTTGGAATTGCTTTTTCTTCTATGTAATTTCTTTTTTTTTTTTCTTCTTTCTTTTCTGTTTCTTTCTTTCTTTACTAACTTGATTTTCCTTTTCTTTTGCATCTACGTATGCCTATCTACTTATATATTTTTGTTATTCTCTCTCTCTCTCTCTCTCTCTCTCTCTCTCTCTCTCTCTCTCTCTCTCTCTCTCTCTCTCTCTCTCTCTCTCTCTCATTGGTAGGTCACGTCTTACTAACATTACTGTCCACTTCGCTCACTCCTCAATCTCTCTCTCTCTCTCTCTCTCTCTCTCTCTCTCTCTCTCTCTCTCTCTCTCTCTCTCTCTCTCTCTCTCTCTCTCTCTCTCTCTCTCTCTCTCTCTCTCTCTCATTTCTCTCTTCCTTCCTTCCTCTTTTCCTCCCTCCCTCCTTTCCTTCTTCCCTCCCATGCTTATTATCTCTCTCTCCATCCCTCTCTTCCTCTTTCATATCTTCCTTCACTTTTTCCTTTCATCATTCCCTCTCGCATTTTCTAATATACTCAACCACTCGTTCCTTCCATTCCTTATTTCCCTTCCTCCTATACTCCTTCTCAGCTTCTCTTTCCTTCAATCCTTCGATCCTTTCAACTCTTTCTCCTGCATTCACTCCGACCTTCCCTTCCCTCCTACCCTTCCTTCCTCCTTTCCTTCCTACCCTTTTCCCATCACTTCTCCCTCCTTCCTTTACTCCTTTTTAGCTTCTCTTTCCTTCCATCCTTCGATCCTTTCCACTCCTAGTCCTGCATTCAATCCGTTCTTCCCTCTTACCCTTCCTCCCTCCTTTCCTTCCTACTCTTTTTCCATCCCTCCTCCTTCCTTCCTTTCCTACCCTCACTCACTCACACATTCTCTCTCTCTCCTTCAGGCTCACGCTGGTTCTGTCCTGCGCCATGAACTTCCAGCTGTACCCTCATGACACCCAGGAGTGCCACATGAAGATAGAAAGCCGTGAGTACTGGGCCATCTTGCGTTAATTACCTCGTTAAGTAGTTCAGTATGTGGTGTCGTTAGGAAGGTTATTATGTAGAGAATTGTGTCGAATTTGGTAGAAAGGAGTTTTGAATAGTAAGGGAGTTGATTGGTAAGTGTTCAGATATAGAATACAAGGTGTTAGTGTAGTGTCATTCTTGCTCTAATTGGGTCGTTAAGTAGTTCATTAGGTAGTTTTGTCATTAGGAAGGTTATTAGACAGAAAATGGGGTTGAATAATAAGAGAATTGTCTGATAAGTGTAGGAATTGTTGAGTGTTTAAGTTAATTAGTTTGAGTCACAAATAAATGTTGCTAATTGGGTCGTTAATTAGCTCATTATGTAGTTGTGTTTGTTAGGAGGATTATTATACAGAAAATGGGTTTGATTGATTAGATAATTGACTGATATGTGTCAAGTTTAGGGATTAAGTTAGTTAGGTAGCGTTCAGAAGGGTGTTATCTTGCGTCAATTACCTCGTTAAGTAATTAAGTATGTAGTTCTGTCGTTAGGAAGGTAATTAGGTAGAGAACAAGGTTGAATAATAAGAGATTTGAATGATAAGTGTTCAGGTATTGGATACAAGGTTTTAGTTGGTGTCTTTCTCGGTCTAATTGGGTCGTTAAGTAGTTCATTGGTTAATTGCATCGTTAGGAAGGTTATTAGGTAGAAAATGGGGTTGAATAGTAAGGTAATTGATTGATAAATGATGGAGTCGTTGAATGCTGAAGATAGGAAAGAGGGAGAGGGAGGAGGCGAGGAAGGGGAGAGAATGTAGAAAGGTGAGGAAAGAAGGATGGGGGGAGGGGAAGGAGAGGGAAAAGAAGGGAGAGAGTGGAGCAAAGTGAGGAAAGAAGGAAAGAGGGAGAGGGAGGAGAAGAAGAAGGAGGGAGAGTGGGAAAATATGAATAAAGAAGGAGGAGGAGGGGAAGGAGAAAGAAAAGGAGGTTGAGAATGGAAGAAATTGAGAAAAGGAGGAAAGAAAATGGAGGAGGAAGAGAAGAGGAAGCTGAGAAAAGAAGGAAGGAGGAGGAGGAGGAGAAGGAGGGAGACAGTGGAGCAAGGTGAGGGAAGAAGGAGGGAAGGAGGGAGGGAGGGAAGGAGAGAAGAAGGGAGAGAATGCAGCAAAGTGAGGAAAGGAGGAAAGAGAGAGAGGGAGGAGGAGGAGGAGGAAAAGGAGGAAGAAAGTGGAGGAAAGTGAGGAAAGAAGGAAGGCGGGAGGGGAAGGAGAGAGAGAAGGGGAGAGAATGTAGCAAAGTGAGGAAAGGAGGAAAGAGGGAGAGGGAGGAGGAGGAAGAGAAGGAGGAAGAAAGTGGAGGAAAGTGAGGAAAAAATTGAGGGAGGAGGAGGGAAGGGGAGGGCGCGTTAGCAACATCAAGGCGTGACTGTTCCTTCTGAAAATTCCTTAAGTTGTCGGCAAGAATAGGAATGGGAATCAATTGTCGCAGGAACGGGAATGAGCTTAACGGAGGAGGAGGAGGAGGAGGAGGGAGGAGGAGGAGGAGGAGGAGGAGGAGGAGGAGGAGGAGGAGGCGGAGGAGGAGGTGAAGGTGATGGTAATGATTTCGTGTGTGTTTGTTTGTTTGTTTGTGTGTGTGTGCGTCTCTCTCTCTCTCTCTCTCTCTCTCTCTCTCTCTCTCTCTCTCTCTCTCTCTCTCTCTCTCTCTCTCTCTCTCATTAGTACCAGATGCCTACCTTCCTCCTCCCTCCTCCTCCTCCTCCTCCTCCTCCTCCTCCTCCTCCTCCTCTTCCTCCTCGAATCACCATTACAATTACCAAGTTAACAAGAGAAGGAGGAGGAAGAGGAGGAGGAAGAAGGAAGTTTTAATACAAAATCATTCTTCACACCTTTAATAATTAATCAGGTAAGGTCAGGTGAAGTCAAGGTCAGCTGTTAATTAGGTTAGGACATGTTTAGAAAAAAAAGTGAATTCATGTATCAAAGTAAATTAATCAGTAGAGGTATTTCAGGTGTCAAGGAAGGCTTATCTAATTAACAGGTATTTTTCTTGTTGATTCTTTTATACTTTTTTCATATATTTTTCTCTTTTTCTTCATTTTCTTTTCTCTCTTGTTTTCTTTTCCTTCTTTTCATCTTTTTCTTGTTTCGTATTTTCATTTTTTCTACACTTTATTAATTTCTCTCCTGTTTTTCATAAATTTTTCTCTTTTCCTTCATTTTTTTTCTCTCCTGTTAATTTTCTGTTTTTTTTTCCTTCTTTTCATCTTTATTTCATTTATCGATAATTAACAGGTATTTTTTTCTATACTTTTTTGCTTATTTTTCTTTTAATTTATTTTTCTCTTTTCCTTCATTTTTTCTCTTTTCTGTTAGTTTTCTATCTGGTTTTCTTTTCCTTCTTTTCATCTTTCTCTGTCTTATTTCATTTTTCGATAATTAACCGGTATTTTTTCCTTATTTTCTTTACACTTTTCATTAATTTTCCTCTTTTTCATATATTTTTCTCTTTTCCTTAACATTTTTCTCTTTTCTGTTAATTTTTCTGCCTGGGTTTCTTTTTCATTTTTCTGTTTCTTTCTATTTCCTCTTTCTCTTTTTCCCTCTTTCTCTAATTTCCATTCTAGCAATTATCTTCAATCTCTAAATCCTCCCTTCTTCTTGTATTAATTCCTCTTTTTTTTCCTTTTTTCATTTCCTTTTCTTTGTCTTTATCATTATTTCTCTTCTCTTATTTTTTTCTTATCTTCGTCTCGTGTTTTCATTTTTTCTTCACTTATTTTTCCTTCACCTTTTCCTTCATCTGTCTCAAGTATATTTTTCTTTTCTCTTTTCCCTCTTTCTCTAATTTCCATTCCAGCAATTATCTTCAATCTCTAAATCCTTCCTTCTTCTGGTATTAATTCCCCTTTCCTTTTCCTTTTTCCATGTTTTTTTCTTCGTCTTCTTTTTTTCTTATCTTCGTCTCGTCTATTCATTTTTTCCTCAGTCGCTTTTTCCTTCATATTTTGCTTCATCTATCTCAAGTATATTTTTCTTTTCTTTTATCCTTTTTCTTTTTTCCTTTGCCTCTCCTTGAAACGTGCCTCCGAATGCCTTGGAGAGAAAATATATACCCTGAGAGAGAGAGAGAGAGAGAGAGAGAGAGAGAGAGAGAGAGAGAGAGAGAGAGAGAGATGAGGTTATGTAATCGCTATAATGAATATATGTCCTCTCTCTCTCTCTCTCTCTCTCTCTCTCTCTTCCTCATTAACAGGCGCATATGCTGCAACAAGAGAAGACTTCCTCCTCCTCCTCCTCCTCCTCTTCCTCCTCCTTCTCCGTTCCTTAACCTCACTCACCACGAAATAAATGCGTGTGTGTGTGTGTGTGTGTGTGTGTGTGTGTGTGTGTGTGTGTGTGTGTGTGTGTGTGTGTGTGTGTGTGTGTGTGTGTGTGTGTGTGATCGTGACTGTGACCCACAGTAACAACTCAGATTATGGAGGAGGAGGAGGAGGAGGAGGAGGGAGGTAATCAAGAGAGAGATTAGCATTATAATTACACACGTTTCTTGTTCATTATCATCATTTTTATTATTATTATTATTATTAATATTTAAGAAAGATATAAATAGATATATGACAAAAGGAAAATATAGAATGAGAAAAAATATATGAAGATTTTTAATGCCAGGAAAATAGTCTACGGTGCCGGTTGTCCACATTTCATTTACGTTACTACTACTACTACTACTACTACTACTACTACTACTACTACTACTACTACTACTACTACTACTACTACTACTTCTACTACTACTACTCCTACTACTACAATTTATTTTTCTTTTATTTTCATTTTTTTCAATTTTTGGCTCATAATTAGGACGAAGAAGCGAAATGATAAAGAAGGTGGGAAAAGATGGAGGAAGATAAAGGGGAGGAGGTAATTTAGGAGATAAGAAGAGGAGGAGGAGCAGGAGGAGGAGGAGGAGGAGGAGGAGGAGGAGGAGGAGATACACGTTAGGAGAAAATCAGTAATTGCTTGATGAGAGAGAGATTTAATATTCTTTTAAACTTAATTGCCTTTTCCTCCTCAAATTCTTCCCTCGCACGACTTTCCTTTGTTTTTTCCTCATCTGAACCTTTTTTTTCCTCCTTTTTCCCTTTACTCTCCTTTTTCTTTACTTCTTCTTCCTTTCTCTTCACTTCTCTTATCTCTTTCCTTCGTTCCTTCTTTCCTTTCTCTTCATTTCCCTGATCTTTTTCCTTCCTTCCTTCCTTTCTCTTCATTTCTCTTATCCTTTTCCTTCCTTCCTTCCTTTCTCTTCATTTCCCTGATCTTTTTCCTTCCTTCTTTCCTTTCTCTTCATTTCTCTTATCCTTTTCCTTCCTTCCTTCCTTTCTCTTCATTTCCCTTATCTTTTTCCTTCCTTTCTTCCTTTCTCTTCATTTCTCTAATATTTTTCCTAACTTCCTTTCATTTTTGCTCTTTTTCAATTCCTTTTTCTCCTTTTTTCTTCATTTTCTTCCATACTTTCTTATGTAATTTTCTTCCTTTCCAAATTATTCGCTTTACTTCCCAACTAGTGTCTCTCCATTATCTTAACCTTCTCCCCTTATCTCCCCATTATCTTTTATCTCCCCCATTATCTCTCATTTTCTCTTTATCTTTCAATTTCCTCATTTTCATTTACTTTCTTATTTATTTTTCTTCCATCCCAATTTTTTGCTTTACTTCCCCATTTTGTCTCCCCATTATCTTAAGCTTCTCCCCTTTATCTCCCCATTATCTCTAAAGTCCCCCATTATCTCCCCTCCCCATCATCCTCCCGCAGTCTCACACATCAGTTTATCTCCCCATTACTGTCTCCCCTCCCCATTATCTCTCAACTCCCCCATTATCTCCCCTCCCCATCATCCTCCCGCAGTCTCACACATCAGTTTATCTCCCCATTAGTGTCTCCCCTCCCCATTATCTCTCACCTCTCCCATTATCTCCCCTCTTCCATCATCTCCCCGCAGTCTCGCACACCACGGACGACCTGGTCTTCATCTGGGAGCCTGAAGTTCCTCTCGTGGTGGACAGGAACATCGAACTCCCTCAGCTCGACCTCGTTAAGAAGTTCACCGGTGATTGTACGCAGGTCTACTCCACAGGTGAGCGCCAGTTAACCTCTCTGTAGCCTGCTTTTCTGTGTATTTATGTTTCAGTGTTTCTGCAGTTGTGATGGGCCAGTGAACCTCTATGTAGCCTGCTTTTCAGTGTTTCCATGTTTTTTTTGTTTCTTTAGATGTGGTAAGTTAGGGTCAGTTAACCTCTCTGTAGCCTGCTTTTCTGTGTTT
>NW_026111072.1:217500-285000 GCF_024679095.1 Eriocheir sinensis | reverse complement strand
AAATAATATCTTCAAATGGTTGTTTTTTCTCCTTGCTAAGTATTTTGTTTCAACGCAGATTAGTTATGTTTACACTAAGTTAAAATATATAACTTCCCAAATATTTTTTTTACCTAATTTCAACTTCTAAATACCTCAGAGTTTTAAATTAATCTAATCGTATTCAACATTTTTTCCTTGCTAAGTATTTTATCTCAACGCAGATTTGTTATGTTTACGCTAAGTTAAATGATATAATTTCCATAATGATTCTTTACATAATTTCAACTCCTAAATAACTCTTGAGTTTCATATTAATCTAGTCGTATTCAACATTTTTTTCCTTGCTAAGTATTTTGTTTCTACGCAGATTAGTTGTGTTTACACTAAGTTAAATGATATAACTTCCCAAAGAATTCTTTACATATTGTCAACTCCTACATACCTCTGAGTTTTACATTAATCTAATCGTATTCAACAATTTTTTCTTGCTAAGTATTTTGTCTCAACGCAGATTAGTTATGGTTACACTAAGTTAAAATATATAACTTTCCAAATAATTCTTTACCTTATTTTAACTCCTAAATATCTTTTGAGTTTCATATTAATCTAATCGTATTCAACATTTAGTTTCTTACATCCTCTCTATATATTTTTGTTTTGCTTACTCCAGATCACTTATAAACACGGAAAATATAAACACCAAACCTTTGCCTAAAAATGATATAGTAACTCAAAGAAAGATTACAAGCCCAATCCTAGAAGTTTCAGGAATTTACAGAGGTATTCATCCCAAAATTTTCAAGAACCAGGAGGTTTAATACATAAAAGATATAACTTTCAAATAGGAAGTTTCACATAATTTTCAAGAGTAGACTTTTCATAACGAATTTTCACAGCAGAAGGTTTTACGTAAAGAATTTTCAAGAGTAGGAGGTTTTACATAAAGAATTTTCAAAAGTAGGAGGTTTTACATAAAGAATTTTCAAGAGTAGGAGGTTTTACATAAAGAATTTTCAAGAGTAGGAGGTTTTACATAAAGAATTTTCAAGAGTAGGAGGTTTTACATAAAGAATTTTCAAGAGTAGGAGGTTTTACATAAAGAATTTTCAAGAGTAGGAGGTTTTACATAAAGAATTTTCAAGAGTAGGAGGTTTTACATAAAGAATTTTCAAGAGTAGGAGGTTTTACATAAAGAATTTTCAAGAGTAGGAGGTTTTACATAAAGACTTTTCACAGCAGAAGGTTTTACATAAAGACTTTTCACAGCAGGAGGTTTTACGTTTTAATAATTTTCTCGTAATAATAATAAAAAAAACGCATAAAAAAAAGTTGCATGAGAAAGCTTAACATATTTTATTTCACATCAAAGAAATTCCTCATTAACATAAAAAAATAATAAATGAATGTAGTAAAACGTTTAACTTACGTAAATTAGGAGAGATCGTTAACTGAGAGAATTTGCTGGTTAAAAAAAAGATATGTTTGTGAAATTACTGAGCTATTGAAGAGATGACAGCGACTATAAAAAGAATCAGGGAGAGGAAAAGGAAACAAAGAAAAAAGGAAGGAAAAATTAAAGAACCGAATATAGAAAGTAAAAAGGAGGAAAAGATAACAAAACAGAGGAAGGGAAAGAAGTAAAAATAAAGAGGGAAATGAAATGAAGAACACACAGAAGAGAGTTATTTGCCTAGAGAGTTTAGAGAAAGAGAAATAGAGGGGAGGAGAAGAGGAGGAAGAGAAGGAAGAAGATAGAGAAGAAAAGAAGGGGAGGAGGAACAGAAGGAATAGTTAATAGTAAATAGTATGTTAAAGGGAAAAGAGTAAACAGGGAAAACGTAAAAAAAGGAAATAGGAGAAAAAGAAAAGACCAAAAAATAAAAAATGAAAGGAAAGGAAACGAAGAAGAACTGACTGTAAATAGAGTGTAAAAGGGAAAAGAGTAAACAGAGAAGGGGAAATAAAAAAGGAAATTGGGGAAAAAGAAAAGACCAAGAAATAAAAAAAAAGGAAATAAAAGGAAATGAAGATAAATGACTGAAAAAGGGAAAAAAATAAACAGAGAAAGAGTAAATAAAAAAAGGAAAATTGGGGAAAAAGTAAAGAGAAATAAATAAAAATAAGTAAAATGAGGAAAAAATAAATAGCATACAACTTTGTGAAATTACTGAACTATTGAAGAAGTGACAAGTAGGTACATAGATCATCAGGAAGGAGAGGAAACAGTAAAATGAGAAAAAAATAAAGAAAAATAAGTACCAAGTAGATCGACACACTGCCCCACAAACTGCTCCTCCCTCCCCCCCTTCAGAAAAGTTAAAAAGTTAGCAAAGTTTAAGGAATTAGTTTGAGTTAATTTGGTTTATCGAGGACGTGTTGGTGGCGGTGGTCGTGTTAGTGAGGAAATGTGTAAAGAATGGGGTGAGATCCTTAGTGGAATAGATGTAGAAGTTTGTGACAGTTATAACCCTTTTCCTTCTCTTCCTTATTCTTTTAACGAGTATGTTTTGGGAATGAGCTTAGATTCTTTGTGTTAGTGAGGACGAGTGTTAATAATGGGGTTAGATCCTTTGTGAAAATATATGCTTACGTTTTTGTTCATAATATAACGGGTTTCTCTGTCCTTTTTTTTCCTTATTCTTCTAGCGAGTATATTTTGGGAATGAGCTCAGATTCTTAGTGTTAGTGAGGACGAGTGTTAAGAAATGGGTTAGATCCTTCCTGAAAAATATGCTGAAGTTTGTAACAGTTCTAACACCCTTCTTTCATTCCCTTTCTTTTAACGAGTATGTTTTGGGAATGAGCTTAGATTCTTATTGATAGTGTGGACGAGTGTTAAGAAATGAGTTAGATCCTTCCTGAAAAATATGCTGAAGTTTGTAACAGTTCTAACACCCTTCTTTCTCTTCCCTTTCTTTTCCCGAGTATGTTTTGGGAATGAGCTCAGATTCTGCATAAAGAAATAAGAAAACTTGCATAACGTTCCAAATAAAGAAGGTTCACATCAAGGAAATTTCACGTTAAAAGGATCTCAAATCATCAGCGCAAACAAAGGGAAGCGTCACGTACCACAGACTTCCTCCACACAAACACTCCTATGTCATTTACCTTCAGCCCCAGAGCGTTATAACATGAAGTGAAGGGAGAAGCGAAGTCTTGTGATCCCGGAGGCGGCCGATCAATGCTTGTTAATGAGCTCAGAAGGTTAGGCGAGAAAAGATCTTAATTAACCTCTGATTGAAGCCACGCACCTGAGAGAGAGGAAGAGGGAGAGAGGGAAAGGGAGACAGAGACAGAGGGAAAACAGTGAAAGAGAAAGAGAAATAGAGAGAAACAGAGAGAAAGTGAGAGAAACAGAGAGAGAGAGAGACAGAGACAGACCGATACAAACAGAGACAGAGAAACACACACACAGAGAGAGAGAGAGAGAGAGAACTTTGGAAATTCTACACTGATTCGATGACTTTGTGCTCTATTCCATTTGATATTTGTGTTAGTTTACCTGAGAGAGAGAGAGAGAGAGATATTAATGGAGTAACTTTCTGTATTTTGCGCTGATTTGATGAGTTTTCCTTTCGATCGATTGGTTGTGTTTGTTTAAATTGATGGTCGGCGAAATGTGGATTGACGTAAGTAAATAAAGGAAGGAAGGAAGGAAGACAGAAAGAAAGAAAGGAAGGAAGGAAGAAAGAAAGAAAAGAAAGAAGGAAGGAAGGAAGGAAGGAGGAAAGGCAAAGGGAAGAGAAAGAGTGAGAGAGAGAATAAAAATGAGTGAGAGACTGATTGACATGAGGAAGAAAAAGAGAAAGAGAGAGAGAAAAGATGAACATTAGGGAGGAAGGGAAGAGAAGGGAAGGGAAGGAAAGGAAAAAGAGAAGAGAATAGAGACAATGAAGGGCGTAAACACACACTACCCATCTCTTCCCTTCCCCTTCCTTCCATTCCCTTCCCTTCCCATCCCATCCCATCCCATCCCATCCCTTCTCCTCCCTTCCTCCTCCATCCCTTCCCCTTCCTTCTATTCCCATCCCATCCCTTCACATCCCATCCCTCCTTTCCATTTCTTCCCTTCCCTTCCTTTCTCTTCCCTTCCCATCCCATCCCTTGACTTCCCTTCCATTCCATTCCATTCCCTTCCCAATGCCTTCTCTTCACTTCCTTTCCCTTCCCTTCCCTCCCCTCCCTTCCCTTCCCTTCTACGCTGGAAATGCAGAAGGGAGATAATGATGGAAGTTGCTGTTTCGGTGACAATATGAAGCAACATCTCTTTGATCAAAACATAATGAGAATTTTTTTTTTTTTTTAGCAAAGTTGGTATTGGAGGAAGAGGAAGAGGAGGGAGAGAAGAAGAGGAGGAGAAGGAGGAAGAGGAAGTGAAGGAGGTGTAGGTTAGGAAGAGGGGAATGAGAGAGAGAGAGAGAGAGAGAGAGAGAGAGAGAGAGATTATACTTGTACCTCTCTTTCTCTGTTTTCCTCCTAATATCCTTACTCCTAAACTGCACTGGATTTGGGGAGGAGGAGGAGGAGGAGGAGGAGGTGGTCTCATTATACCCACATTTGCCTCCCTATCTAGGTTTTGCAGTAGTAATAGAAGTAGTAGTAGTAGTAGTAGTAGTAGTAGTAGTAGTAGTAGTAGTAGTAGTAGTAGTAGTAGTAGTAGTGGTGGTGGTGGTAAATGAAATATGGCAAAATGGAACCGTAGACTTTTTCACACATATAAAAATTCAGTCCCCTCTTTTTCTTTTCATTTTCCTCGTTTTTCTTTTGTTTATTTATATTTTTTCTCTCTAACTTTCTCCCTCCCTCTCACATACACACACTCTCTCTTTCTCTCTCTCACACACACACACACACATACACACACACACACACACACACACACACACACACACACACACACACACTTACAAATGGAAGTAAGAAGAAAGGGGGAAGGGTTAAGGGGATAAAAGGGAGGCATGATAGAGAGAACGATAAATGAGGAGAGGGGAGAAGAAGAGGAGGAGGAAGAGAGGGAAGAAGATAGAGAAGAAAAGAATGGGAGGAGGAGCAGAAGGAATTGGAGGAAAGGTTATTGTGTACGAGAGAAGGAGGAAGAGGAGGAGGAGGAGGAGGAGGAGATGCAAATTTGCTCCTCAATTAAGAGAGAGAAAGATTTTGTACGTAATAAAATACGTGCCGATCTCTCTCTCTCTCTCTCTCTCTCTCTCTCTCTCTCTCTCTCTCTCTCGATCAAAACTTTTCATATTTCTTTATTTTCTTTTCCTTTTTTTCCTTCTTTCTTTTCTCTCTCTTTTCCTCCTTTCCTTCCTTCCTTCCTTCCTTCTCTCCTTTCCTTCCTTCCTTCCTTCCTTCTTTCCCTCCTTCTCTTCCTTCCTTCCTTCCTTCCTTCCTTCCTTCCCTCCTTCCTTCCTTCCTTCCCTCCTTCTCTCCTTTCCTCCATCCCTCCTTTCCTCCATTCCTTTTTTCCTCCGCCGAGTTTCCAGTCAATCACTTTTTATTGTTATCTCCTCCTCCTCCTCCTCCTCCTCCTCCTCTTCCTCTTCTTCCTCCTCCTCCTCCTCCTCCTCCTCTCTTCTTCTTTACATTCATCCAATTTCTGTCTTCCTCTCTCTTCTTCCTCTCTTCACTCCTCTGCTATCTTCCTCTTTCCTCTTTTATCTCTCCTCCTCTTCCTTCTCCTCCTCCTCTTTCTCTCACATTTTTATCTTAACCTCTTTCCACCTCCTTCCTTCCTCCATTTTCTTCTTTTCTTCCTTTTTTTATTTCCTCCTTCCTCCCTTTCTTCTTTTTTCTTTTATATTTTCTTCGTTTTTTTGTGTTTTATTTTTCGTCCACCGTTTCTTTTTTTTTTCCCTTTTCTTCTTCAATTCTTTTCTCATCCTTTTTCTTTCTCCTCCTTCTCCTTCTTCCTTTGTTTGTTTCCTCTTCCCTCCTTTTCTCTTCTATTTCTTATTTTTCTCGTTTCTTCCTTCCTTCCTCCCTTTTCTTTAACTTCCTTTCTTTCCCTTTTGTTTCTTCCCTTTCTTTTTCCTCTCCTTTTCCTTTCCTTCCCTTTTCCTTCCCTTGCTTTCCCTTCACTTCCTTTCTCTTTCTTTCCCTTCCCTTTCTTTCTTTTCCCTTCCCTTTCCATCCCCTTCATTTCTTTTCCTCCTTTCCCTTCCTTTCCCGTCCTTTTCCTACCTTTTCCCTTCGCTCCCTTCCTTTCCCTCCCTTCCCTTCCTTTGCCTTCCTCTCCCTTCCCTTCCCTTCCCTTTCCTTCACTTCCTTCCCTTCCTTTCCTTCCCTTCCTTTCCTCCTCTCCTTTCCTCTCCTCTCCTTCACATCTTTTCCCTTCTTTTCCCATCCAATATAATAAGATATACACACACACACACACACACACACACACACACACACACACACACACACACACACACACACTCACGTTTTACATAAGTTTCCCTTTAAAGTCAAGATCAGAAAGAGAACATTTTAATATTTCCACGGTAAAGAAAAACGGGGAGTGCTTAAGATGAGAGAGAGAGAGAGAGAGAGAGAGAGAGAGAGAGAGAAAACAACATGATCAAAGAAAAGAGAAAAGGACATCACTTTCATCTGATATTGTATTATGTGTGTGTTTGAGAGAGAGAGAGAGAGAGAGAGAGAGACATCGATAAGTAGGAACTGATGTGTCACAGAATATGTATATGAGATTATTCTTCCTCCTCCTCCTCTTCCTCCTCCTCCTCCTCTTCCTCTTCATCCTCTTCTTCCTCCTCTTCCTCCTCCTCCTCCTATTTCCGGACTTCACACTAAGTTATCCTTCACATCCTTCTTCCTTCCACTTCTCTCTCTCTCTCTCTCTCTCTCTCTCTCTCTCTCTCTCTCTCTCTCTCTCTCTCTCTCTCTCTCTCTCTCTCTCTCTCTCTCTCTCTCTCTCTCTCTCTCTCTCTCTCTCTCTATCTATCTATCTATCTATCTTACTAAATTATTGATACTACTTAACACTACCAAGATTACTTATTTAAACCACGTCAATGTCCTTGCTTACTTAAATGTCTTCAAATCATGGAAACGTAAAAGTGTTGTCGACGTTACTTTTACTTCTTCTAAATGTTCATCAAATCTCACCTCTCATAATTCACCTGCACACAAAATTAATTAAAACTACCTGGGTGTTATTATTTCTCAGGTAAATTTACGTGTCAAGAGAGCGTGGTTACCTTCAAGTGGCGTCCCGGTTACGCTTACCTTGCCTTACCTTACCTTACCTTACCTAACCTTACCTAACTTAACCTTACCTTACCTTACCTTACCTTACCTTACCTTACCTTACCTTACCTTACCTTACCTTACCTTACCTAACCTTACCTTACCTTACCTTACCTTACCTTACCTTACCTTACCTAATCTTACCTAACCTTACCTTACCTTACCTAAACTGTACTGGATTTGAGGAGGAGGAGGAGAAGTAGGAGGAGGAGGAGGAGGAGGAGAAGGAAGTGGAAGATGTCTCATAATACCCACATTTTCCTCCTAACAATCACTAACGGAGAGGAAAGGTCAGGTATTTTACTATCAAGAAGAGAGGAAATAGGGGAGATATATGGTTTGCTCTTCCCCCTACGGCCTTCATATTCCCAATCAGTTGGTTCTCCTAGGGGTGTCAGAGGTGGCGGATTGGCTAACAGGGACGCGGGAGGAAGTTATGTACCGCGGTTCGACTCTCCCTCAAGGTTGACTAAAGACAGAGTTGCCCCGCGTGGTCCCTTTCCTCCCTTACCTTACCTTACCATACCTTTACATAAAATTAATTAAGTAGGCCTACCTCTATTTTCATTTTCCAGGTAGCCCCACGTGTTTGGATACTGTGTTTACCTTCAAAATGACGGCTAGTTTACTTTGACCTTTTTTAAACATACAGCCAGCCTTACCTGCACAAAAAACAGCCTGCCTCCCTATCTGATCACCTGTGTAGAACCTGATTATATGTATTCTTGTTCCCCAGGTAACCTCACATGCCTAGAGATTGTGTTTACCTGAAAGTCGTATGTCTGTAACTCCTACCTTGCCTTACCTTACCTTACCTTACCTGCACACCAAACTAATTAAAACTATCTGTAACACCTCATTCCCCAGGTAACCTCACATGCCTAGAGATCGTATTTACCTGCAAGTGGTGTGTCTGTAACTCCTACCTTGCCTTACCTTACCTTACCTTACCTTACCTTACCTTACCTTACCTGTACACAAAAACAATTAAAATTACCTGTGTTATTTAATTGTCCAGGTAACTTCACGTGCCTTAGAGGTCGTATTTACCTGCAAGTCGTGTGTCTGTAACTCCTACCCTGCCTTACCTTACCTTACCTTACCTTACCTTACCTGTACACCAAACTTATTAAAACTACCTGTAACACCTTATTTCCCAGGTAACTTCACGTGCCCTGGAGATCGTATTTACCTTCAAGTGCTGTCTCTGTAACTCCTGTCTTACCTTACCTTACCTTACCTTTCCTTTCCTTACCTTACCTGTACACAAAACTAACTAAAAATACCTGTGTTATTTCATTGTCCAGGTAATTTTACGTGCCCTGGATACCCTGCTTACCTTCAGTGGACATCTTTGTAATTTTTATCTCATCTTAGCTTACTGTGCCTTACCTTACCTTACCTTACCTTACCTTACCATACCTTATATTACTTTACCTTACCTTACCTTACCTCTACACAAAACTAATTAAATCTACCTGTATTCCTTCATTCCCCAGGTAACTTCACGCGTCTCTAAGATCTTGTTAACCTTCAGTGAACGTCTATATTACTTTAACCTTTCCTAAACGTATACCATTTCACCTGTCCACAAAACCAATCAAGTCTACCTGTGTTCCTTCATTCCCCAGGTAACTTCACGCGTCTCTAAGATCTTGTTAACCTTCAGTGGACGTCTATATTACTTTAACCTTTCCTAAACGTATATCATTTCACCTGTCCACGAAACCAATCAAGTCTACCTGTGTTCCTTCATTCCCCAGGTAACTTCACGTGCCTGGAGATTGTTTTCACCTTCAAGCGTCGTCTGGGCTACTATCTGTTCCACACGTACATCCCAACCTGCCTCATCGTCATCATGTCCTGGATCAGCTTCTGGATACGCCCCGAGGCAGTCCCGGCGCGGGTGACACTCGGCGTGACCTCACTCCTCACGCTGTCAACCCAACACGCTAACTCACAGAAGTCTCTCCCGCCAGTATCGTACATAAAGGTGAGTTGAGGTTATTGTATCTTTTTTGTTTTTTTTATTAAGGGAAGCAACTCCATGGCCCCCCAAAACCCCGGTAATCGCTGCTCCCTCAAATGCAGAGTGACTGTCCTGAAGAGAGGGTCCGTTTTAGAGCGAGAGTGTCTTGATATTCACTCTCTCATGCTTGTTACTCTCACTCTTTCTCTCTCTCTCATTTCTCTCACTGTCTCTGTCTCTCCCTCTCCCTCTCCGTTCTGTCCACCCAACTCGCTAACTCACTGAAGTCTCCCGTCTGTCTCGTACATAAAAGTGAGTTGAGGTTATCGTTGTCCTCTTCATTCTGTCTCTCCTTCATTTCTGTCTGTTTGTCGCGTCTCCCTCTCTCTCTCCCTCCCCGTTCTGTCCTCCCAACTCGCTAACTCGCTGAAGTCTCCCGTCTGTCTCGTACATAAAAGTGAGTTGAGGTTATCGTTGTCCTCTCCATTCTGTCTATCCTTCATTCCTGTCTGTTTATCTCGTCTCCCTCTCACTTACTCCCCATTTCTGTCTCCCTCTTCATTCTCTCTCTCTCTCTCCCTCCCTCTCCTTCGTTACTATTTACTTGGCGCTTCTGATCTCATTCTCTCTCCCTCTCTTCCTTTTGCCATCTCAACACGCTGGCAGTTTGACATGTCCTCTGCACCATGAACGTGAAGAATGCACACGAGGACCCGACTAACCTCCTTTGTGGCTTTGGGAAATGGTGTTAGTGGGAACCGAAAGCGTCTGAGTGCCACATTATTAAACATTTCGGTGTCCAAGCACATACGTTTAACAAGGCTTACGTTAGATGTCGTCACTCAAGTACACATATTTGACAAGGCTTTCGTAGGAGTGTGGGGCATTTCCAGGGGTAGTTCAATGACCCTGGTGGTAGTCTGACCCTTCCTCTGTACCATGAACCTAAAGAAAGAGTCATAAAAAAACGATTGACCCCCTCTTTGACCTTTAGAAATAGCTGATGTGAGGAGCGAAAGTGACCAAGTTTATATAATTGACAAGGCTTTCGTAGGAGTGTGGGGCATTTCCAGGGGTAGTTCAGTGACCCCGGTGGTAGTCTGACCCTTCCTCTGTACCATGAACCTAAAGAGTCATAAAAAAACGATTGACCCCCTCTTTGACCTTTAGAAATAGCTGATGTGAGGAGCGAAAGTGACCAAGTTTACATATTTGACAAGGCTTTCGTAGGAGTGTGGGGCATTTCCAGGGGTAGTTCAATGACCCTGGTGGTAGTCTGACCCTTCTTCTGTACCGTGAACCTGAAGAAACACTCATTAGAACCCGATTGACCCCATCTTTGACCTTTAGAAATAGCTGATGTGAGAAGCTACGATTCTGGTGATAGTGTGACCTTTCCTCTGTACCGTGAACCTGAAGAAACACTCATTAGAAACCGATTGACCCCCTCTTTGACCTTTAGAAATAGCTGATGTGAGAAGCTATGATCCTGGTGATAGTGTGACCTTTCCTCTGTACCGTGAACCTGAAGAAACACTCATTAGAAACCGATTGACCCTCTCTTTGACCTTTAGAAATAGCTGATGTGAGAAGCTATGATCCTGGTGATAGTGTGACCTTTCCTCTGTACCATGAACCTGAAGAAACACTCATTAGAACCTTTAGAAATAGCGTATGTTAGAGACGAAAGTGACGTATAGAACCGACCTTAGTAAGTCCTCCTCCCTTTCCTCCAGGCCATCGACGTCTTCATGTCCTCCTGCACCGTCTTCGTGTTCTTCTCGCTGATGGAGTACGCGCTGGTCAACGTGGTGCTCGGCGACGTGCCCGAAGAACCCGACCCAATGAGGAGAGTTCGACCGCGCACCGTCCTGCACGTGACGCCCCACCAGGTAAGGAAAAGGATGAGGATGAGGAGGAAAAGGAGGAAGTAAAGATGGAGGAAAGGGAACGAAGGAAGGAGAAACAAAAGAAGGATAAGAAAGAGAAGTAAAAAAGGAGGACAAGAAGAAAGGGAACGAAGGAAGGAGAAACAAAAGAAGAATAAGAGAGAGAAGTAAAGAAGGAGGAGAAGAAGAAAGGGAACGAAGGAAGGAGAAACAAAAGAAGGAAGAGAAAGAGAAGTAAGAAAAGGTAAAGAAGGAGGAGAGAAGAATCGAAAAAGAGAATAAATAAAGGAGAAATAAAAGATGGAGAAGAAGAGAAGAAGGAGGAGGAGGAATAACAAAGAAGGAAGAGAGGAGAATTAAGAAAGGGAAAAATAGAGAAATAGGAGGAGGAGGAGGAGAAATATGTAAGGAAGGAGAAGAGAAGAATTAAAAAAAGAGAATGAAGAAAAGAGATATGAGAGAAGGAGGAGGAAGAGGAGGAGGAGGAGGAGGAGGAGAGGGGAAGGGAAGTCAAGTAAGAGTTATTCAGTTTTGTTGATGAGGAGGGGAAGAAGAAAGGGAAGACAGGAGAAAAGGGAGAGAAGAAAGAAGAGAAGGGGAGGAGGAGGAGGAGGAGAGAGAAGAAGAAGAAGAAGAAGAATATAAAACAGTAAGAATAATTTGTAAAAAGCGTAAGAGGAGGAGAAGAAGGAAGAGAAGAAGAAACAAAAGGAGGAGGAAGAGGAAGGAGGAGGAGGAGGAGGAGGGTGTGTACATGTATTTTTCTTCTCTCTCTCTCTCTCTCTCTCTCTCTCTCTCTCTCTTCTCTCTCTCTCTCTCTCTTGTATTTCATCCTCGTCCGCTTTCTCCTTCAGATTCTCCTCCAATTTATCTCTCCTCCTCCTCCTCCTCCTCCTCCTCCTCCATCTTCCTCTTCTCCGTTTTCTTTCATCCCAGAACTAATTTTGGGGTAAACTCATGTATTTCCAAAAGACACATTCAGCGACCACTCAGAAAACGGTCACTTGATAGCCTTTGACAAGCTTAGGTCAGGTTAAGTGAGGTCAGGTCAATCACAGGTCATTTTAAGGTCAATTTAGATGTGTATGTTTATATGATCTCTTTATCCTCTTCTTCCTCTTCCTCTTCTTCCTCTTCCTCTTCTTTTTTTTCTTCTCTTTTCTTGTATTTATATATCTTCACTTCTTTGCTTACGTCATCTCCTCCTCCTCTCCTCCTCCTCCTCCTCCTCCTCCTCCTGTTGTTTCCTTTCATCTGCCTCTTCTGTCCTCCTCACCAACCTTCCCTCCTCCTTTTTCTTCCTCCTCCTCCTCCTTCCCTTCCTCCTCCGTCCCCTCCTCCTCCTCCTCCTCCTCCTTCCCTCCTCCTCTTCTTTCTTCTCCCTCCCCTCTCCCTCTCTTCCCTTTCATCTTCCCCTACTCATCAACTCAACCCAATAACTCTTCCTTCCCCTCCTCTTCTTCCTCTTCCTCTTCCTCCTCCTCTTCCTTCCTTTTATCTTTTCTTTGTCCTTTTCTCTTTCGCTTTTTCCTTTTCCCTACTTTAATTTTCCTTCATTTCCCATTTCCCTCCATTCTCTCTCTCTCTCTCTCTCTCTCTCTCTCTCTCTCTCTCTCTCTCTCTCTCTCTCTCTCTCTCTCTCTCTCTCTCTCTCTCTCTCTCTCTCTCTCTCTCTCTCTCTCTCTCTCTCTCTCTCTCTCTCTCTCTCTCTCTCTCTCTCTCCTTCTCTTCCTTTGTCTCCTCTCCCATTTTCCTCTTTCCTCTCCCTCCCTTTCCTTAATCTCTCTCCCTTTTCTCCCCTCTTCCACCTCTTCCTCTTTCTTCTCTTTATTTTCTTTTTGCTTTTTCTCCCTTCTTCTCTTATCTACCTAACCTAAACTAACTTAACCTAACTTTACCCAAACTATAGACTAACCTAAACTTAACCTAAACTTAACCTAACTTAATCTAAACTATCATAAACTTATCCTAACTTAACCTAAAATAATCTAAACTTAACCTAACTTAACCTCAACTAGCTTAAACTTAACCTAACTTAACCTAAACTTAACCTAACTTAACCTAATATACCCATCTCTATCTACCCTCTCTCATTTCTCTCCCCCCTCTCTCTCTCTCTCTCTCTCTCTCTCTCTCTCTCTCTCTCTCTCTCTCTCTCTCTCTCTCTCTCTCTCTCTCTCTCTCTCTCTCTCTCTCTCTCTCTCTCTCTCTCTCTCTCTCTATCTATCTATCTATCTATCTCTATCTCTCCTCCGTTTCCTTTCCATTCCCTCCCTCTTCATTCTCCATTCCCTCCTCCTTCCTCCTCCATTCCCTCCTCCTTCCTCCTCCCCCTCTCACCTCCTCTTCTTCTCCCCACAGGACACCAAGATGGGGGAGTGTCTGGGGCCCGAGGAGTCACCCGTTCTGGGGGGCGGCAAGGAGGGGGGCGGCGCTCTCCCTCCCCCGCTACACCCAAAACGCCGCGCTGCCTCGTCCCCCGCCTTGCACCGACGTAGCAATGGGAGGAAGCCGGGGTGTCAGACGGAGGTAAGGGGAGGAGGGAAGGAAGGGAGGAAGAAGGGAGGGTTTGATAATGAGGACATGCGGAAAGGGAGGGAAGAGAAAGGAAGGGAAGGGGGATAAGTGATTGAAGGGAGGGAGATTGGAGAGAGGAAAAGAAGGGAAGAGGGGAGGAAGGGGTTAAGAAAGGAAAAAAGGAAAACTGGAAAGGTAATTAGAGGAAGGGAAGGGGATGGAAAGATGGGAGGAAAGGGAAGGGAAGGAAAAAGTGAGGAAGGGAAGGGAAGGGAAGAAGGAAGGGGAAGGGAGGGGAAAGGTAGTTAGAGGAAGGGAAGGAGATGGAAAGATGGGAGGAAAGGGAAGGGAAGGAAAAAGTGAGGAAGGGAAGAAGGGAGGGGAAAGGTAGTTAGAGGAAGGGAAGGAGGATGGAAGGATGGGAAGAAAGGGAAGGGAAGGAGAAAGTGAGGAAGGGAAGGGAAGGGCAGAAGGGAGGGTAAGGGAATGGGAGTGTTATAGAGAGAAGAAGGGGAGGAAAAGAAAAGGGAAGGGAAGAAGAAGGAGAAGAGGGGGAGAAGGGAAGAAGAGCAGGGGAGCTTTGGAGATGGAAGAGGATGGGATAAGAAGGGAAGGGAAGGGAGAGAAATGGAAAGGAAGGGTGGAAAGAGTGAAGGGAGATTTAAAGGAGAAAAAGGGAAGAGAAAGAGAAACGGAGGGAGAAGAGAAAATTCGAGGGGAGAAAAAGTAAGGAAGAGAAAGGGGAGAGGAAAGATAAGCAAGATAATGGAGAGAGAGAAAAGGAAAAAGAAATAACAAGAAGAAAAAGAAAGAAAAAAAAGAATATGAGAGAAGGAAAGACAATGGAAAATATTTATAGAGGGAAAAAGTCTGGTGTGTGAGAGAGAGAGAGAGAGAGAGAGAGAGAGTTAAGTCATGAGGAGAGAAAAAAATGATACTAATTGGATGTTGTTGAGGAGGAAGAGGTGATTAAAGAGGAGGAGGAAGAAGAAGAAGAAGAAGAAGAAGAAGAAGAAGAAAGTTAAAATACAGCTCCGAAAACAACAAAAAAAGACAAAATATGCTCTCTCTCTCTCTCTCTCTCTCTCTCTCTCTCTCTCTCTCTCTCTCTCTCTCTCTCTCTCTCTCTTCCTCATGTTTCCCTCCCCTTAAGATGAAAACAACCAATTAAGTCATTACTTCTTCCGGGAGGAGGAAAAGGAGGAGGAGGAGGAGGAGGAGGAAGAGGAGGAGGAGGAACTAATATGTAAGGAAGAAGAAGGAGAAAAGAATTAGGGAAGGGAATGAAGAAAGGAAAAATAAGAGAAGGAGGAGGAAGAAGAAGAAGAAGAAGAAGAGGAGGAGGAGGATATTTACATTCTTTGTCTTCTTGTGTGTGGATAAAACTCTCTTATTCTCTCTCTCTCTCTCTCTCTCTCTCTCTCTCTCTCTCTCTCTCTCTCTCTCTCTCTCTCTCTCATAAGCATATTAACATTGATAACTTTTTAGATTAATTGACAGGATCAATTAGAGAGAGAGAGAGAGAGAGAGAGAGAATGAGAATCCATATGTCTGTCTGTCCACGAGTGTGTATATATGAAGAGGAGGAGGGAGGAAGAGGAAGAGGAGGAGGAAGAGGGAGGAGCAGGAGGAGGAGGAGGAGGAGGAGGAGGAGGAAGAGGAGGAGGAGGAGGCGGAGGCATATTAGAGAAACAGGTAAAGGAAACATTTGAATTAGATTAGTGTGTCTCTCTCTCTCTCTCTCTCTCTCTCTCTCTCTCTCTCTCTCTCTCTCTCTCTCTCTCTCTCTCTAATCGACCTCTTGACAAGAAAGAATATGCAAAGAGAGAGAGAGAGAGAGAGAGGAGGTGGAGTACACTTGAGGAGAATAAGCGTCAGGGAGGAGGACAACTTCATCCGTCAGGCACCTCCTCCTCCTCCTCCTCCTCCTCCTCCTCACCTCATCTCTCTGTTCCATCTTCTGCAACACACACTTCATATATCCACCGCCTGCTCCTCCTCCTCCTCCTCCTTCTCCTCCTCCTCCTCCTCCTCCTCCTCCTCCTCCTTCTCCTCATCATGCTAATTGATTCGGTGTCCCTTTTGCAAGACAATAATGGAGGAGAAGGAAGAAGAATGAGAGGAAGAGGAAGAGAAGGGAAGAAAAAAAAAGAGGAAGAAAAAGAATAATGGTAAAAGGAGACTGAGAGAGAAGAGAAAGGAGGAGGAAGAAAGAGAAGAGAAGGAGGAGGAGGAAGAGAGAGAGAAAAGAGAAAGAGAAAATAAGAACAATGGAAGAAGAGTGGAGAAGGATTAGAAGAAGAAGAAGAAGGAAGAAGAGAGAGAGAGAGAGAGAGAGAGAGAGAGAGAGAGAGAGAAGAGAAAGGAAGAACAAAGAGAAAAGGAGGAGGAAGAGAAGATAAAAGAGATAATGGGAATGAGAAGAAGAAGAAGAAGAAAAAACAGAGAGAGAGAGAGAGAGAGAGAGAGAGAGAGAGATTAAGAAAACACCAAATATTCAATTCAACCTAAAAAAAAATTAACCACAAAGTTAACCGAATGTAAATATTAACAAACAAAACATCAACAACAACAACAAAAACAAAAACAAAAACAACAACACTAAATAAATATCCTCTGTTTCTTCTTATTTTTCTACTCCTTTTGGTTCACCCTGTAAGATACCATTCCTTAGGGCTCACCTGGGAAACATTTTGGTCCGCCCTGTTGTAGCATTTCACAGGTATCCTTCACAGGTGAGAAAACACACGCTATCGGTTATGAAGATAGCGGGTTTTCTCTCTCTCTCTCTCTCTCTCTCTCTCTCTATCTATCTATCTATCTATCTATCTATCTATCTTATTTTCTATGTCTTTATCTCTTTATCTTTGTGTCTATTTATATCTATCTATCTATCTATCTATCTATCTTTCTATTTATTTTTTTTCACTAATTATCTCTCGCCTCTTCCCTTTCACTCATCCCTTTCATCTCCCTCTCCCTCCCTTTCCCTCCCTTTCTTTCACCTCCCTTCATTTCCTTTCTTATCCCTTACCTCTCTCTCTCTCCCTCCCTTTCCTTCCCCTCTCTTTCTCTCCCCCTCCTTCTCTCATCCCTTTCCCATCTCCCTCCCTCTCTCCCTCTCCCTCCCTTTCGTTCCCTCCCTTTCATCCCCTTTCTTTCACCTCCCTTAATTTCCTTTCCTATCCCTTACCCCTCTCTCTCCCTCCCTTTCCTTCACCCTTCTCTCTCTCCCGTTCCTTCTCTCATCCCCTTTCCATCTCCCTTCCTTTCGTTCCCTCCCTATCACTCCCTTTCTTTCACCTCCCTTCATTTCCTTTCCTATCCCTTACCCCTCTCTCTCCCTCCCTTTCCTTCACCCTTCTCTCACTCCCTTTCCACCTCCCTCCCTCTCTCTCATCCCTCTTTATCTCCTCAGTTCGACAGCATCAACACCATCGCTTCCCCTTCCTCGGCCGCCCCCGCCAATGGAATGTCGCCCTTGGAGATGCTGGGCCAGGGTTCGTGCCCCGCTCACCTGCCCAGCCCTCAGCACCTGATCAACGGGCCCATGTTCAGCGGGGTTCAGCACTCAGCACTCCCCCATTCCACTCTGCAGCACACTGTGAATTTTGGTCTTCCTCCACCGCCGCCGCCGCCGCCTCTGGGCCCGGTGAAGAAGGTATGTGACGAGGAGGAGGAGGAGATTTTTCAGTCTTCCTTCCTCTCATCTTTTCCTTCCTGTCTCTCATTATCTTTTCTTTTCTCTCATCTTTATTTTCCTTCCTGTCATCCTCTCTTTCCTTTCCTCCCCCTCCTCCTCCTCCTCCTCCTTCCTTCCTTTTCTTTTTCATCTAATCTCATTTATGTATTAATTCAGAACCGTTTCACAAAGTCACGAGCGAGCGAGAGAGAGAGAGAGAGAGAGAGAGAGAGAGAGAGAGAGAGAGAGACTTAATTTTCATGTCGTTTTCCCTTCATTTTTTGTCCTTTGTGGTCTCCTTCCTGCCCATTACCTTCCCTCCAGTGTCTCTTCTGAAGCCATTCTCTCCCCCCTCCTTCCCTCTCCCCTTCCTTCCGTCCCTCCCTCTCTCCCCGTCAAAAGCTTTCATCTGACGAGCTAATTGCGAGAATGTTCAGATTTAGCCTAGTATGCCCTCTAAGTGGACCGTTTTCTTTCTCATATCTCTCTCTCTCTCTCTCTCTCTCTCTCTCTCTCTCTCTCTCTCTCTCTCTCTCTCTCTCTCTCTCTTGTTAGTCTCTCGTTGATATTGAATTGATTATGACACACACACACACACACACACACACACACACACACACACACACACACACACATTTTATTTAGCGTTGTCGTCTAATTAGTAAGTTATTTTGTGCTAGTAATTATTTTCAAAGACTTTCCTGCCACGATTTTATTTATTTATTTATTTATTATTTTTATTATTATTATTATTTTTTTTTTTTTTTGGGGGGGGGGTAGATTTTCCGGTCCTTTTCCTTCCCTATCCTTCACTCCCTCTCCCATTCTAAATTTCCCCTTTCCATCCCTTTCTTCCCTTTCCTTCCTCTCCCCTTCCCTTCCTCTCCTTCCTTCCCTCCCTCTCCCATTCTCAATTTCCCTCTCTTTCCCTTCCTTTCTTTTCGTTCCTTTCCCCTCTTTTCCTATCCTTCCTTCTCTTCCATTCTTAATTTCCCTCTCCATCCCTTTCTTCCCTTTCCATTCTTTTCTCTCCCCTTCCCTTCCTCTCCTTCCTTTCCTATCCTTCTCGTTCTCTTCCATCCTTAATTTCCCTCTCCATCCCTTTCCTTTCTTTTCTCTCCCCTCTCTTCCTACCCTTCCTTCCCTTTCACACACACACACACACACACACACACACACACACACACACACACACACACACACACACACACACACGAAGACAAAAAACAATGGTCGCTCGCTTGTAAACATTTTAACTCCATTCTTAAGATCAACTCCCCGTCTCACCAGTTTCCCGACACGCCATGTTAAAACGAGAGAAGGCGGAGAGAGATACGAGACAAATAACGAGATATGAGATATGAGAGAGACTTAATAGCGTCAATATAATAGCGATGCAAAGGATATGAGGCGCGGGGTGACGCTAAGTAACTATCCAATCCTCTAATCATATAATCAGCGTCCATTAATGCTGAAGAAGGGAGAAGGAAATAGTTGTCATGGGTGGGTAGAGAGATGTGAAAATTATGGAAAAACGGTGATTAAGATTTAGTTCCTACGTTTAATAAGATAATGGCTCTTAATATCGCGAGGACATGCTATCAGGGTCTTGTGTTTCTGGAGAGAGAGAAGGAAATGGTTGCGGCGCTGCGTGAAATACATGAGTCAGGGCTTAAAAGTGATGGAATTTAAAGGGAAACGATGATAAAAATATTTGTTCCTACGTTTAATAATATAATAAGACATGTCATCAACGTCCATTGTTTCTGAAGAGAGAGAAGGAAATGGTTGCGGCGCTGCGTGAAATACTTGAGTCAGGGCTTAAAAGAGATGGAATTTAAAGGGAAACGATGATAAAATATTAGTTCCTACGTTTAATGATATATTAAGACATGCCATCAGCGTCCATTGTTTCTGAAGAGAGAGAAGGAAATGGTTGCGACGCTGCGTGAAATACTTGAGTCAGGGCTTAAAAGTGATGGAATTTAAAGGGAAACGATGATAAAATATTAGTTCCTACGTTTAATAATATAATAAGACATGCCATCAACGTCCATTGTGTCTGAAGAGAGAGAAGGAAATGGTTGCGGCGCTGCGTGAAATACTTGAGTCAGAGCTTAAAAGGAGATTGAATTTAAGGGGAGACAATGATAAAATTTTAGTTCCTACGTTTTACTCCCTTACCTTTCCTCACTTTCCTCCCCTTATTCCTCCATTTTCCTTCCACTTTCCTCCCTTTCCTCTTCTTACAGTCTGCTCTCTTCTTTCCCTTTCACACAAGTCTACGGAGATATCGCTTCACTTTCACATACATATCTGTCTTCTTTATCCTTCTCTATTCCCCTTTATTCCTCTTTATCTCCCTTACTAATCTTCCCCATCTTCTTCCCAGCAGCAGAATCATCTCGTATATACTTATCTATCTTCTTTATCCTCCTCTATTTCTCTTTATCTCCCATACTAATCTTTCCCATCTTCTTCCCAGCAGCAGAATCATCGAAGGCGTCGGGAGCGGGCCATCCTCATCGACAGGGTATCTCGCATCCTCTTCCCAACCTCCTTCACCGTCCTCAACGTCATCTACTGGAGCGTCTTCGTCATCGAGTGGTTCTAGGCGCCCCCGGAGAGATGGCAACACTGCTCTTCTGCGAGGGATGACTCAATTAGATTAGCTTGTGTTTATAAGTAGAGAGAAGGGAGAGAGGGGAGAGAGAGAGAGTGAGGGAGGGGAAGGAGAGGGAGAGATGATAAGGGTGATGGAAAGAGAGGGAGGTTGTATTGAGAAGAAGGGAGACACGGGGAGAGATAGAAAAGAAAAGGAGAGGGAGATTGTTTTATATATGGAAAGAAAGAGAAAGAGGGAGGGAAGTTGAGGGAGAAATGGATAAGGAGGTAGAAAAAGAGGAGAAGGAGAAGGAGAGACGGAAAGGTTTAAGCAACGAGAGGGAGATTATGTTTTTTATATAGAAAGAGAGAGAAAGCGAGATGGAGAATGAGGGAGAGAAAGAAAGGGAGGGAAGGAGAGGGAGAAATGGAAAAGGAGATAGAAGGAGAGGGAGAAAAAAGAAGGAGATTGAGATAGAACGAGAGGAGATTGAGTTTTATATGGAGAGAGAGAGAGAGAGAGAGAGAGAGAGAGAGAGAGAGAGAGAGAGAGAGAGAGAGAGAGAGAGAGAGAGAGAGAGAGAGCAAACCAAAATAGCAGTAAGAGAATCGAAACCCTTATTCACTCTTAACGAGCTCCAGGAAGAGGCGATCCGATCCTCCTTTGACAGGCTGACCAATAAGATGCTGAGATTTGCAACACTTATGGAAGACAGTGTTGCAGAGGATCGAAGACGCTTAAGTGGTATCAAGTGAACCCATTAATAGAGTTGAGTGTGTTTGTGTGTGTGTGTGTGTGTGTTCCACCCCACTCCCTCTTCAGCCCTCCTTCCTCCCTCCCTCTCCCTTCCTCCTTCCTTCTCCTTCTTCCATCTCCCCCTCCCTTCCTCCCCTTCCTTTGTCCAATCTCTCCACTACCTTCCTCCTTCTTCCCCTTCTTCCCCCTCCCTCTCATTCCCCTCCTTCCTCCCTCTCCCCTCCCTCTCTCCAATCTCCCCCCTTCCTTCCTTCTGCCTTCCTTCCCCTTCCTCCCGTCCCCTTCCTCTCCTCTTTAAAAATGTATCTTCAAGCCGCCCCCGGGAAACTTGAAGCATGTTTTCCTCAGTCTTGTCGTGCGTGAAACATGGACGGAAACTTAGCCTATTTATCACGAAACTGGTTCACCATCATTCATCATCGCGGGACTTCACTTTTTTGGGCTAAACTTTGATATTTTTTGGGGTCGTATTAAAACAAGGACAAATTAAACTCTCTCTCTCTCTCTCTCTCTCTCTCTCTCTCTCTCTCTCTCTCTCTCTCTCTCTCTCTCTCTCTCTCTCTCATGACCTTCACGCAATCTGACCTCTGACCTCATGTGTACTATTACCCTTTCCTCCTCTTCCCCTCCTCTTTCCCTTCCCTTCCCCTCCCCTCCTTTCTTTCCTTCCTTCCTTCCTTCCTTCCTTTCCTTCCTTCCCTTCTCTTCCTTCCCTTCCTTCCCTTCCTTCCTTCCTTCCTCCCTTCCTTCCTTCCTTCCTTCCCTTCCCTTCCCTTCCCTTCCCTTCATTCCTCTACTTCTTTGTACATTACCTTTTAATAGTGTTTTCTTCCTCCTCCTCCTCCTCCTCCTCCCCCTCCTCCTCCTCCTCCTCCTCCTCCTCCTCTTCCTTTTCTTATTATTTATTTATTTTCTATTATACGATGAAGACAAGCTGTGATTCGATAATAATACATGCATAAGGACCTTCCGTGTGTGTGTGTGTGTGTGTGTGTGTGTGTGTGTGTGTGTCGATCCATCTCAGAAGCTCCTTGATCGCTTTGCACAAGACACTCGGCATAATAGAGGATCAGATAGAGAGGTTTCGCCCTTATCCTCCTCCTCCTCCTCCTCCTCTTCCTCCTCCTCCTCCTCTTCTCCTCCTCCAAAACCTCGTCTTCTCTCCCCTCTCCTTTCGTCATCCTCATCTTCCTCCTCCTCCTCCTCCTCCTCCTCCTCCTCGCTAAAATTAACATCCACTCAACTGACAAGACTATTCACGTCAAACTTTAAGATCAGTCAAATTCTAAGTATTTTCGACAATATTTTTCTTTCTCTTTTCTCTTATACATTCGTTCAATATTTTCACGATAGACTAATGTATTTTTACGGATACTTCCTCGATTAATATAGTTTACCTGTATTTCCTAAGCTTATGGCATTTACTAACATCTGCGCATGTGTCGGAAATCAGTCTTGTTCCCAGTAACACTCAAATTAGATAACTACAGACATTCTACTTTAACTTTTCTACAACCAAAATTCAGCTCTCTATCAGTAACGCTCAAATTCGATAACTGCAAACATTTACCTAACTAACCTTCATCTTCAACCAAATTCAGTCTTATTCTCAGTAACACTCAATTTCAGTAACTACCAACATCTACCTGACTAACCTTCATCTACAACCAAATTCAGTCTTATTCTCAGTACACTCAAATTCAATAACTACAAACATTCTACTTAACTAACATTCATCTACTTAACATCAACCTAACTGACTTTCGTACATAGCCAAACCTCTAAGGCAACCAACCAATAGCTTAGTCACGCCTTAAAATGCAACCCCAAGCTCTTACCAAACGATAAATAGCAAAGAAAACGAGGTAGCGGGCGTTTGAGAGCATCGCAGCGCCACCTGTCCGCAGCGCAGTCTGGGTAGTTTGGAATCAGTTGCCGCCTTGCTCTCGTCCGTGGAGGTTGTGTACAATAGACGGGAGGAAGAACTGAAGGAAGGAAGGGCCGTTTTGAAGAGTGTTTGTCCTTACCGATATATAGATGAGGTAAGGAGTCATTGGTGTATTGTAGAGAGTCAGATAACGAGCCATAGAATAAGTGAAAGAAAGGAATGTTGGGGAGGGAGAGTAAGGAAGGAAGGGAAGGCCGTTTTGAGTGGTGTCTGTCCCTGGCAATGTATGGAGAGGGTAAGAAGGCATTGGTGTATTGTAGAAGGTCAGATCGAGAGCTATATAGAAGGAGTGAAACAAGGGAATCGAGGAAGGAGAGGAAGGATTGAAGGGCAGTTTTGAAGGGTATACTATTCTAGCCAATACATAAACGAGATAAGAAGTCATCGATGTATTATAGAAATGTATAAAGAACGTGTTTAAGAAGGGAGGAAGGAAGGAAGGAAAAGAGAAAGAAAGAAAGGAAAAAAGGAAGGGCAGTTTTGAAAGGTATACTATTCTTGCCAATACGTAAACGAGATAAGTCATTGATGTGTTATAGAAATGCGTAAAGAATGTGTTTGAGAAGGGAGGAAGGAAGTCCAGTTTTGAGTGATGTATGTCTCGAGCAATGTATGAAGGAATTATGAAGTCATTTATGTATCGTAGAGAGTCAAAGTTAACCAGTGAACGAGTGAGAGAAGAGGGAAGTGTTTCGAAGCATCATAACGAGGGCTCAGAGGAGGTTCGAAATGGAGGTGGATTGGGGAGGGACGGGAAGGGAGCAGGAGCGTTGGGTTGTTAGCGAAGGGAGTGTGTGTGTGGGGGGGGGTTGATAAGAGTAATTGTTGGTAATTTCTGCCTTTTTATTTTTGCTTTGAATCTTAATTCTCTCTCTCTCTCTCTCTCTCTCTCTCTCTCTCTCTCTCTCTCTCTCTCTCTCTCTCTCTCTCTCTCTTGTGTTTCCTAACATAGCCATGGCTGGTACAGACATGCATTACTCCTGACCCTCTCGCTGGAGACCGCCATGTCAGCCGACGCCCGCGTAGCAATTGTAGCATTAGGTAGTAGACGGCTCGCTCATTATAACGCTTAGTTCAGCCGTTCCGTAGTCGTTGTATCGTGTAGGCCTTGGGTGCTGCGGGGGGGAGGTAAGTAGGCCCCGGCCACACTATCGGGCGGTGCCCGACTTTGAGTTATAATACTAATGCATATGCCTGGGTGGCGGCCACGAGCGGGGAAACCACCGGCACGCCATCGAAGTGGCCTTGTTTGCCTGTTCACATTCTCAAGGAGTGCCCGGCAGGCTTTGCCCGATCAACGCACAACTTGACGTGCACTGCCCGATACTGTGGAGCCTGCCGGGAATTGCTCTGTCTGGTAACACTGCTTGGGAAGCCAGAGTAATAAGCTCAGCGCGCGTTGCCCGACAGTGTGGGCGGGGCCTTGGTAATAAGGCGTTAACGCCTCATTACAGTCAGTAAAGGCTGAGGGACTGCAGCCAGACCTCCGCGTCCTCCCGGTTCATTATCTCATCACCGTCATTGTATCCACCACTGTACCCGCCTGTGTCACTATACCTTGTACCATGCAAGTCTCTAGGCTGCTACGATGTCATCACCCGAACGAACCAACCATGAGAGCGTGTACATCATACCCATCACTCATCGTGCTCCGCTGTGTACCACTCGTGTCACATGTATACATTATTATAAGGGTGCAAGTCTATAAGCTACAGTGTCCTCACCGAACCGAACGAACCATGAGAACATGTACATTATAATCACCACTGTCACTGTATCTCACCGATGTATCCATCTTCTTGTGACGTCACATACTCGTCCTATACACACACACCACCCCGCATACAGCCCGTGTCTCGTCACCGCTCCATGAATACTGGAACGCCTGTACATTGTTGTCGATATACAGTATTTTTATATTCCCCGCATCCACGTACTACCAACCCACCTTTGTATATCAACGTGTATTTAATGTACATAATAATGCCGCGCCGAACGCCATAACCCTTAGCCGCTGTACTGATATTAACGATAACGATGATAAACTGAGCCCTTGAATATTATGTGTAAGTAGAAGTACCATATAGATATAACAACAACAATAATAATAATAATAAATATAACCTCCTCCAACTTCGTTGGCGAAGGTAATAATAATAATAATAATAATAATATACCTTTCATGAAACGAAATAATCTAATCTTAAGGCATTGAACACCACACCGAGTCACGTCTGGCAACACTCACGCATCATTTAACCCGATCACACACGCTTCACCTCCTCCTTTACATACATATAAGCTTAGGACGGGAAGGCTGGCAGGGTAAGGAGCGGTGTGCGGTGACGGAGGAGGAAAGGACAAGCGTAGAGGCAGAAGTGTACCCGAGAGAGTATATTCCAGGACGCCCTGTGGTTAGTTTCGAAAGTACAGGCGAGTCTTCACACAGGAACCACATACCCCTAGAGAGATGGGGTGGTGGGTTCTTCAGGCTCAAGGTTTTCCTCCTGAATTTGACTTGCATTCTCTCAAGAGGAGTGTATCAAGACACCTCCTCCCGAAATTGACCTCTCTTTTGGCCGCTCATTACTTTTGTCTTTGTGGGAACAGCGATTAGCGGGCTTTTTTTTACACCTATTTTTGTTGCCCTGGAGCTGTTTCTTTAGCTGTAAAAAAAAAATAATGGATATGATACTGGTACTGAGATATTCCAGGCCGGCAATGTGGCAGTGTTTGGGTATTTAAGTAAGTAGAAGGGAATCACAGCTATCGAAAGGCAAGGTCGTATGCTACTAACTCGCTAAATATTGTGATGCTGATGTTAACTATTATGATACAAATGCTGACCTCTCTTTTGGCAGCTAATTACTTTTTTGTTTTTTGTGGGAACAGCGATTAGTGGGCTTATTTTTACTTTTTTATTTTTTATTTTTTATTTTTTTATTTTATTTTATTTATTTATTTTTTGTGTGTGTGTGTGTGTGTGTGTGTGTTGCCCTTGAGCTGTTTCTTTAGCTGTAAAAAGAATGCGATGGAGCCCATTGTCACGCGTAGCCACAATGTATGCTCCCGGCTTTACCACTACCCTCATATCTATCCATTTAACTATAACCAGACTACTGTTCGAGGGTTGTGAGAGTTGTGATAGTGGTGTTAGTGAGGTTAGGTTAGTGTTCGTGTCGACTCCTCCTCCCTCGCCGCCACCTCCTCCTCCTCCTCTTCCTCTTCACCATTCACCATCAAATTCATCACCAGCCATCACCTCTAACATGCAGCATCACTATATATACCCCACTCATGATCACTTGGCGAATAAGCTCCTCCCACTTCTTCAAATAAGGCCAATATAATGTGTTACTGGTGAGAATGGGACGTATTTTTTAAGGTAACGTGAAATAAGTCTCAGTAAGTCTCCCCTTCCAAGTATTTTTGAAGGTAACGTGAAATAAGTCCTTGTACTTCCACGTTTTTTCAATGTTAAAGCGAAATAAGTCCTTTTCACGTATATTCGAAGCTAACGTGAAATAACTCCTTCTCTTACCATGCATCTTCCAAGTCATCGTGAAATAAGTCCCTCCCTTGTCTGATTTAGTCCCTCTCATTGGACAGTCCACACCATAGATGCCAAATTATCGTACTCAGCCTCCTACGTTTCCCGATTTCCGACCCCAAAACTGCCTCCTCGACCCCAATAACTGGTTTCATATGTAATTATCGTTAAAATGGTTAATTATTATTGATTTTTTGGGAAGAGTTATAAGTCAGAAACCGGTAAATACGAGGCTCTGAGTACGACAATCTGGCATCATTGGTCCACACGCAAGCCACGCCCACTCTTCAGCTCAGGCTTCACATGATTGGTGGATGCTGGGAGGCTGTGGGCAGGGGCTTATTCGCCAAGTTACCGTGAATGGAGTATCGTAACAACACTTCGATGTGAACTAACACTCAATAAAAGATTTCCGTTTTAATCCGGACTTAATTTTTTAACCCTGGCAAACCCTCGCTCGCTCCTCAGGTGTGTTAGCAAGCCAAGATGAAGTCGACGATTCAGCGGCTACGTGGACCATCGACTTGCTTTGCCTCAGACCTGAATTGACTCCATAGCAAGGTAAACAGATATATTGTTTTGTTGCTAGTATATCGTAATTATTTTTGGATGAGTTATAATACTAAACATCGACTAAATATTGAATCGACTCCATATCAAGGTAGGAAGAGATTTTTTTTTTTTTTTTTTTTATTATTATTATGCTGGGGAAGGTTTAATCTCACTGGTGGATGTTTGGAAAAGGTTAAATCTCACTGGTGGATGTCCGGGAAAGGTCAAATCTCACTGGTGGATATCCGGGAAAGGTCAAATCTCACTGGTGGATGTCCGGGAAAGGTCAAATCTCACTGGTGGATGCTGGGAAAGGTTAAATCTCACTGGTGGATGTCCGGGAAAGGTCAAATCTCACTGGTGGATGTCCGGGAAAGGTCAAATCTCACTGGTGGATGTCCGGGAAAGGTCAAATCTCACTGGTGGATGCCGGGGAAGGTTAAATTAAAATACTGAATGCTTGGAACGGTTAATATTAATGGTGGATGCTGTACAAGCGTTAACATAGCTTATCAAAATCATCGAATCTAGCGTTAAAAGATAATGGATTTGCGTCCTTTCATCTCTCCCTGGATAACAGATAACAGGGCCAGATTCGGGTCCTTTCCTCAGATTATTCTCTCCTTTGATAAAATATAATGGCGAACAACTTTGAGTCCCTCCACCTCTTCCCCGAACTCGTTAAATCTCCCTCTGATGATGCATTCGTAGCCTCGGCGTCTCCTGGGCCGTGAACCGATCCTTTGAGGCCTTGGCGGGGCGTACGAGGGGGCGGCTCTCACTCCGGCGGTGCTGCGGCAGGGACTTGCGGGCCGGGGCGGGCATGAGGAGCCAGAGGGCGAGGCTGGCCAACAGGAAGCCGCCCAGCACGCCGAGGCACACGGAGTAGCTGCCGCTCAAGTCCCGCACCAGGCCTGTGACGGGAGGATAATGCAGTAAGACATGGATAAAAGGAATCAGAACAAGAACACGGCAAAGAAAAGAGAAACTAAGATAAAAAGATGGTTATGATGATGAAGTAGAATAGATAATGGATATGATGATAATAATAATAAAAGAAGAAAACGGTTGAAAATAAGACACAGATAAAAGGAACCAGAACAAGAACACAGCAAAGAAAAGAGAAACCAAGATAAAAAGATGATTATGATGAAGTAGAAGGGATAGTTTCAGCTGATGACAATAACAATGGAAAAAGAAAACGGTTGAGAATATAACATAGATAAAAGGAACCAGAACAAGAACACAGCAAAGAAAAGAGAAACCAAGATAAAAAGATGATTGATGCTGAAGTAGAATAGATAATGGATGTGAAATAGATAATGGATATGATGATGAAGTAGAATAGACGATGGAAGAAGAAAACGGTTGAGAGGAAGAATAAAGGCAGGAGGAGGAAAGAGAAGAAAAGAAAAAAAGGGAATAAGGGAAAGACGTTAATAATGATGGCAGAGAAACAGGAGACGAAGAGCCGTATCACTAAACACTTCGTCGCTCAAGTACATATATTTGACAAGGCTGTCTTAGGAGTTTTGGGTCATTTCCAGGAGTAGTTTTATGACCCTGGTGGTAGTTTAACCCTTCTTCTGTACCGTGAACCTAAAGAAACACTCATTAGAGCCCGATTGATCCCCTCTTTGACCTTTAGAAATAGCTTAAAAGTCTTAAAATACCACCCAAAATCATCAGTTTCTATCGTTCTTTAATACGTACAACGGGGGGAAAAAAAATGGATCAGAGAAGAATTCCATCGTTACAATGACTTATAGAATCAAATGAGTATTCAACCCACCAGTGAGAGGGTCAACCAGGAGAAACCAGAGCCCCGTGATGAGCCCGGCGAGGCTAAGGACCGGCAGCTGCAGGTGAAGGCCCTCCGCCTCCACGGCCACCAGACTGTACAGCGTGGATACCGTGCCGTTGCCGAGTCCACATACGCCGAACAGCACTATCTTCCAGGCCAGGCCCTCCACCATGCTGAACCCTGGGGAGAACGCGGTATTTTTTTTTATAGTACAGCAGGGTTCAAAGGATCAGGAGACAAGAAACGGATACTCAAGGAAAGAATAGAATATACACGGACACGATTTTTTTTATAGGACTCAACGTTGCGAAATTGTCGTACTTAGCCTCTTAATATTTACACATTTCCGACCCAAAAACTGTCCCCCGGGCCACAATAGCGAGATTAATTTATAGTTATCGTTAAAATAGTTAATTGCTGATGTTTCTAGGGAGTAATTATGCGTGAGAAACCGATCAACTCTACGCTCTGAGTACGACAGTCTGGCAGCGGTGGGTCGAGTTCAAAGGATTAGGAGCAGCGTTGCCAAATTGTCGTACTCATCGCATTTCATTTTCGTAGTTGCTGACCGATAACTATAACAACAAAGAACGAAAAACATCAATAGTCAACAGTTTTAGCAATAACTTTGATTTTCTCACGTTACTTGTGTAGGTACGAGAGTTTGAGGCATAAAAATGATAGATACGATATGTGCTTAATACGATACTTTGGCAACGCTGATTAGGACCCAAGAAACAAATACTCAAGGAAAGAAAATGTATCCCACCTTACAAAACACACACACACACACCACCTACCAATGATCCCAAGGGCAGACATCGCAGAGCCAATAATATACAGCCTCTGCACTGTGAACGCCGCCCAGCAACTAAGGACGCCGTTGGTCAGTCTTGAGGCGGTGTTACAAAGACCCGCCACGGAGAGACACAGCGCCACCTCCTGCGAAGAGTACCCGTCCGACTTGAGGGCAAAGGGAACGATGGCCCAGATGTTGACCAAGGAGCTGGCGTTACACGCGAGGATCATTGATGTTAAGGCGATTCGTGGTGACCTGAAATAGCGGAGGTTTCGTAGAGATGTTTGTGCGAGTCTTAAGATCCCTCCACCGACTGTATGACTCGTCTTGGGCTTTGGCGATGAGGATGAGGCGTGTTTTTCAAGGTAGTCATCGGCGAAACTCACATGCCGTTCCCTCTTCTCGTTCTCGACCGACTGAAGAAATCCTCCGTCACCAGGTATCGTCGACTTGATAAATGGCGATAACTTTGGCGATAAGGATGGCGATAATGTACCCGTTTCTACCTGGCGATCCCGCTGACCCGGTACGTTTCTTAAAGACGACTCTGGTAAGCTAATAAAACCTGCACCTGGAGATATTGGCGATAAAAGTGGCGATAAGTTTGGCGATAAGTTACTCTTCTCCACGTAGACTTCAGGATAGCCTACCAGTCGCTCCTTCTTATGCCATTCGACCGGGTGTAGAAACATGGCCGCCACACAGCAGTTAAGCGCAAGGGCAGCCATGAGGAGGGTGGCCCCGCGGTGACTGACCTCCCCCTGCAGCCACGTGATGAGGGGCGTGAGGAGGACCTGGCTAGCGCACGTTCCGAGGGTGACTATGCAGGTGGCGAGGCGGCGCTTGCTGGTGAAGTACAGGGAGACGGTGTGCTGCGCGATGACCTCCAGTAACAGGATGCACAGACCTGAAGGGTACAAAGAAGATAGGTTTGGATTCCCTTGTATTACGATCGTGTTGTTGTAGATGGAATAGATTTGAAGCAGGAAGTTATGAGTTTGCTTTTCGTGTATCAAAAGAACATTGGATACGGGACTTTGAATGATAATGATAATAATGATTAGCTAATAATAAGACGAGGAAAGGATGAAAATTAAAGGTTGGATAAATATGTAGCTATAAAAGAGGAAGAAAACAAATAAAAAAAAAGCGTTGGGAAGCAAAAACGTAAAAACTAAGGCAACAAGGAAAGAGATGTCATTTTAATAATTGAAAAGAAGCAAAGAAGAAAAAAACGGAATCAAAACTAAACAGAGAAGAAAAAGAGATCACCGTTTAAAACCAGAACGCAAAAACATGAACAAAAACCCTTCCAAGCCCGAGACCAAGACGCACCAGCCAGCAGGATGGTGAAGACGAAGAAGAAGGAGGCCGAGGTGGCTACGGCGGACGAGGCCAGACCCAAACTATACACGAGGCTGGCGACGAGGGTAACGCGCCGCCAGCCGTACAGCTCCACCAGCGGCCCCGTCAGGAAGCTAAAGAAACTGGAGAGCGCGAAGGCCAGGTTGAAGATCTCCGAGACTTTGGTGGAGGACGTGTTGAGCTTGAGGAAGAACTCGGAGAAGAGGACGCCGAAGCAGTTACCGAACATGGACGCCAACGTCTGGGAATGGGGGAAAAGACGTCATGTATAGGTGTTTAAGGGATGTAGAAGGTTAATAAGAGGTTCAGAATGTGTTTAAAAAGGTTCAAAAGGAAAATAAGAGAGTTTTGAAGTTGGATAGAGGTTCAGAAAAGGTGTAAGAGATTTATAAAGTCTGTAAGAGGTTTGATGTTAAGGGATTTAGCAGCTTATTAAGAGGTTCAGAATGTGTTTAAAGAGGTTCAAAAGGTGGATTTGAGAGTTTACAAGTTGGATAGAGGTTCAGAAAGGGTGTAAGATATTCAGAAGGTCCGCAAGAGGATTGATGTTAAGGGATTTAGAAGGTTCTTAAGAGGTTCAGAAGGTGGATAAGAGAGTTTACAAGTTGGATAGAGGTTCAGAAAGGGTGTAAGAGTTTTATAAGATCCATAAGAGTCTCAAATGTATAAATGACGCGGGAAAGGTTCAGAATGTGTTAATAAAGGCGTTCAGAGGGGGTGCAAAGGGTTCAGAAGGCGTGTAATATATCCAGAATGTGTTCAAGAAGTTTAGAAGGGTGGTGAGGAATTCAGAAGATCCTTAAGAAGTTCAGAGCGTGTGTTAAGGTTTCCGAGGATGTGAAGAAGGGGATTATTAGAGTTCAGAAGAGGCGTAAGAGGTTTAAAGATGTAGATAGGAGGCTCAGAAGGTGCGTACAGGGTTCAGAAAGTGTAAAAGGGGTTCAAAACGTACAAGAGTTCATTCGTCCTTGTGAAGTAACTCGTATTGAAAGTAGCTCGTATTGAAAGTAACTCATACTGAAAGTAACTCGTATTAAAAGTAACTCGTATTGAAAGCAACTCGTATTGAAAGCAACTCGTATTGAAAGTAACTCATACTGAAAGTAACTCGTATTAAAAGTAACTCGTATTGAAAGCAACTCGTATTGAAAGCAACTCGTATTGAAAGCAACTCGTATTGAAAGCAACTCGTATTGAAAGCAACTCGTATTGAAAGCAACTCGTATTGAAAGCAACTCGTATTGAAAGTAACTCATACTGAAGGTAACTCGTATTAAAAGTAACTCGTATTGAAAGCAACTCGTATTAAAAGTAACTCGTATTGAAAGCAACTCGTATTGAAAGCAACTCGTATTGGAAGCAACTCGTATTAAAAGTAACTCGTATTGAAAGTAACTCGTATTGAAAGTAACTCGTATTGAAAGTAACTCGTATTGAAAGTAACTCGTATTGAAAGTAACTCGTATTGAAAGTAACTCGTATTGAAAGTAACTCGTATTGAAAGTAACTCGTATTGGAAGTAACTCGTATTGAAAGTAACTCGTATTGAAAGTAACTCGTATTAAAAGTAACTCGTATTGAAAGTAACTCGTATTGAAAGTAACTCGTATTGAAAGTAACTCGTATTGAAAGTAACTCGTATTAAAAGTAACTCGTATTGGAAGTAACTCGTATTGAAAGTAACTCGTATTGAAAGTAACTCGTATTGGAAGTAACTCGTATTGAAAGTAATTCGTATTGAAAGTAACTCGTATTGAAAGTAACTCGTATTGGAAGTAACTCGTATTGAAAGTAACTCGTATTGAAAGTAACTCGTATTGAAAGTAACTCGTATTGAAAGTAACTCGTATTGAAAGTAACTCGTATTGGAAGTAACTCGTATTGAAAGTAACTCGTATTGAAAGTAACTCGTATTGAAAGTAACTCGTATTGAAAGTAACTCGTATTGGAAGTAACTCGTATTGAAAGTAACTCGTATTGAAAGTAACTCGTATTAAAAGTAACTCGTATTAAAAGTAACTCGTATTGAAAGTAACTCGTATTGAAAGTAACTCGTATTGAAAGTAACTCGTATTGAAAGTAACTCGTATTGAAAGTAACTCGTATTAAAAGTAACTCGTATTGAAAGTAACTCGTATTGAAAGTAACTCGTATTGAAAGTAACTCGTATTGAAAGCAACTCGTATTGAAAGTAACTCGTATTGAAAGTAACTCGTATTGGAAGTAACTCGTATTGAAAGTAACATGAATTACTCGTATTGAAAGAAGGACAACGATGGCGCGCTTTGAGGCATTTACTAACCAAGGCACGTCACCCACATCCCCAACGCCACACACTCACGTAGATGACGAAGGAAGCGACAGCCACCACCCAGCCCCACCCTCCGTCAGGCGCAGAGCTCTCCTCCTCACTCTCCTCGTCCTCCTCCTCCTCGTCCCCACCCCACAGCCAGTCCTCCTCGTCCTCGCCCTCGTCATCGCCGTCCCAACCCCGCGTGGCCTCCTGGGGCAAGGCGAGGCGTGTTCCGGTGTGTGTCCGCATCATCATCAGGCATTAGGGGCCTCTGGGGGTGTGGAGAGTGTGTGTGAGGAAGGCAGGGCCCGGGGGGAGGGAAGGAGGTAAAGAGAGAGGGAGGGAGGAAAAGGGGCAAAGACCAAGGGGGAGAGGGAAAGGAGAAAGGGGCATAGCTAGGCAAGGAAGGGCAAGAGGGTAAGGAGGGAGGGAGGAAAGGAAGAGGGTAAGGAGGGAGGAGGGAGGGAGGGGTGTTGGAACAGTCAGGCAGCTTCGTGCAGCATCGCACAACAAGTCCAAACCCTCGCCGCCACTGTTACGTAATAACATACACCAACACAGATGCTGCGAGGGATGCTCAGTAATTGTCTAGCTCTAATAACTCTCATTTCACCAATTTAATTCAGAGGTAACATTTACCAGAAAATACTACATATATATATATATATATATATATATATATATATATATATATATATATATATATATATATATATATATATATATATATATATATATATATATATATATATATATATATATATATATATATATATATATATATATATATATATATATATATATATATATATATATATATATATATATATATATATATATATATATATATATATATATATATATATATATATATATATATATATATATATATATATATATATATATATATATATATATATATATATATATATATATATATATATATATATATATATATATATATATATATATATATATATATATATATATATATATATATATATATATATATATATATATATATATATATATATATATATATATATATATATATATATATATATATATATATATATATATATATATATATATATATATATATATATATATATATATATATATATATATATATATATATATATATATATATATATATATATATATATATAGTTATATATATAGTTATAGTTATAGTTGCGGTTCTTTACGGACACGTCCACAGACAAACATCGGGGAAGAACACGCTGTCGTGTCTTCCACAGGGCTAAGAAGGTGCGTGTGTTTGTCTTGTGTTTTGTTTTACTTCTTCGTTTTCTCTTCTTTACTTCTTTGCGATTATTTAAATGTCTTTTTTTCCTGTTGCCTTAGTCTGTAGCCACTGACCAGCGCCTCGCAGACCCCGCCTTAACATCCACAATAAAACCAGGAACTCGCATTATATGTGTCCACAAACAAGCAAAGAATGCGCGCGCGCGCCCATGTGTGTGTGTGTGTGTGTGTGTGTGTGTGTGTGTGTGTGTGTGTGCGCCCGGGAGCTGTGCGCGTGCGTGCGTGTATAAAGGCGTCGAGGAGGCTGATCTTACATAGCAACACACGTTGACAGATCGACTCGGTCGGCGTCAGCCTAGAGTCGCTTTCCCGATACCCTCGTCATGGGCCGTCATCCGATAAGGGCCCGTGGCCCCTCCGCGGAGGAACAATATCTTTGAACAACAACAACAACAACAACAACAACAACAACAGACTCTACCCACCACAAGCTGCTGACAGCCGCAACGCACTTCGCCGCCCCCGCTGACTTGGGACCAACAGAGAACTTTGATCACACGCTCGTCCCGGGAGTGTCATTACGCAGGTGTGTGGCGCTAACATGTGTGTGTGGGCGGGTGTGGCGAAAGGTTAGGCATTATTACCGTCGTCATCATCAACCATTATTATAGTCCACTGCATGAGAGAGAGAGAGAGAGAGAGAGAGAGAGAGAGTGATTGATTGATTGATTGATTGATTGATTGATTGGCCTCAAGGTAGTTACATTGATTATTTTACACACATTGTCTTTAAAAGCCACTAGTCCATGGAGCCGTAGCTCTCTTATGGACTACATGTTATATATATATATATATATATATATATATATATATATATATATATATATATATATATATATATATATATATATATATATATATATATATATATATATATATAAGTGAGCATAACAGGTGCGACAAGGTCTCTCTAAAATATATTAAAGATTGCAAAAAAATAAGTATGGCTAACTCAGAATCTATACATGTGCACCCCAATACAAAATTAATGAAAATAGGCTTTTGTTCCTGATTAATAGAACAAAGTGATAATACCAATAATAATAACAATAGCAACAAAAATACTACCAACAGTAGTATAGTTTCATAACAATATTACTAGTATTTATTATAATGAAAAAAAAGATAATGATAATGACAATAAAAAATATTAATAATGACAGACATGATAATGATGAGACATGATAATAATGAGACATGATAATAATGATAGACATGATAATAATGATAGACATGATAATAGTGACAGTAGTAACGCATAATAATAATAATAATAATAATAATAATAATAATAATAATAATAATAATAATAATAATAATAATAATAATAATAATAGTGATAATAAAATAAGAATACTGATCCTGAACATTACTATTACATATTCTAATAGTAGTAGTAGTAGTAGTAGTAGTAGTAGTAGTAGTAGTAGTAGTAGTAGTAGTAGTAGCAGTGGTAGTAATAGTAGTAGTAGTAGTAGTAGTAGTAGTAGTAGTAGTAGTAGTAGTAGTAGTAGTAGTAGTAGTAGTAGTAGTAGTAGTAGTAGTAGTAGTAGTAGTAGTAGTAGTAGTGGCAGTAGTAGTAGTAGTAGTAGCAGTGGTAGTAATAGTAGTAGTAGTAGTGGTAGTGGTAGTAGTAGTAGTAGTAGTAGTAGCAGTAGAGAAGGGAGGGAAAGGGTGAAGGAGTAGGCTAGGGGGAAAGCATACCAAGCACACTTTAACACGCCTTAATGTGAGGTAGTCAAGGTATATATTTCACTGAAGAATATTAAGTATAATTACCATGTAACAATGAAAACAAATTTCTTTTAAATGAGACTAGACTATCATTATTTAGAAGGGACTGAGGCAAGTTATTCCAGCTTTTTGTTCCCCGTGACAGAACACTCTGCTGGGCGTGTGTGCTCCTGCATAACGGGGGACGCAATTGATGAGTTCTACGGGGCACAGAGCGGGGCATCACAGTAAAGCCAGGGTATACAGGGAAAGAGTGAAGAGCTTTGTGGACAAATAAGTTAGTTTGAAGGTATATAATATCGGGAAGCTTTAACAACCTAAAATCTCTAAAAATACAGTTTGTATGAGCATACCGATCTTTAAAGAACATAACACGTAAGAGGTTTTTTTTGTGAAATAATCAGGCTGTCGATGAAGGTGTTACAGGCGTCTCCCCATATGGCACAACAGTATAGAAGGTGCGGATATATCAGAGAGAGATAAATTTGCCGTAAAGAGTTATGGTTCAAACAGTCTCTTAATCTGTATATTACGCCCGTTAGCAGGTCTTTTTGGAGTCCCCTGCTTCACTTGACAACTTGTTTTTATAGTAATTTGCTTCGGCAGTTCGTATGGTCGTTGTTAATTTATTTCTATAGGATTTAAAGGCGTTTTCATAAGTAAGGGGCCACTTGGCATACAGTTTTTGAAGTTTGTTACGATGTTTAATTGAATTCTTAATGGCAGAAGTGATATACGAGCCCTCTTTTTCTTTATCATAATTTCCTTCCTCATTTCCCCTCATTCATTCTACTTTCCCCTCGTTTCCCCTTTCTGCCTCATCTTATTCCTTTTCCTTTATCGTAAGGTTTGCCTATATGCTTTTCTTTAATTGTTAATGTCTCCAACGGGAAGTGCTTATTATACAGATCAGTAAATTTCGTTATGTGCCAGTCAAACAAATAATTTACTCCATAATCACAGGTTTTTGAATTCCAGTTAATGTTAATTTAATCAGCTTTAAATGCACTTATGTTTTCATTGGAAAGATTTCTTCTGGTTATAGTATTAACAGTGCTAGGTGAGTGGACAGTGTTGTTTAGTGAAAATCAACTAACAATAGGGAAATGATCACTAATTAAGTTAAAAGAGAGAGAGAGAGAGAGAGAGAGAGAGAGAGAGACTGTTGTTATTGAAGTATTATGTAACAGTGGGAAGGGGCAATGGGGGGTATTAGGCTCACCATTCAGGTTGATTTACATTCCTACATGCCTCGTGCACACCGTATGTTGTCATTATCTAAGAGTCATTACCTGGCCTGTCATTACCTAAGAGTCATTACCTGGCCTGTCATTACCTAAGAGTCATTACCTGGCCTGTCATTACCTAAGAGTCATTACCTGGCCTGTCATTACCTAAGAGTCATTACCTGGCCTGTCATTACCTAAGAGTCATTACCTGGCCTGTCATTACCTAAGAGTCATTACCTGGCCTGTCATTACCTAAGAGTCATTACCTGGCCTGTCATTACCTAAGAGTCATTACCTGGCCTGTCATTACCTAAGAGTCATTACCTGGCCTGTCATTACCTAAGAGTCATTACCTAAGAGTCATTACCTGGCCTGTCATTACCTAAGAGTCATTACCTAAGAGTCATTACCTGGCCTGTCATTACCTAAGAGTCATTACCTAAGAGTCATTACCTGGCCTGTCATTACCTAAGAGTCATTACCTGGCCTGTCATTACCTAAGAGTTATTACCTGGCCTGTCATTACCTAAGAGTCATTACCTAAGAGTCATTACCTGGCCTGTCATTACCTAAGAGTTATTACCTGGCCTGTCATTACCTAAGAGTCATTACCTAAGAGTTATTACCTGGCCTGTCATTACCTAAGAGTCATTACCTAAGAGTTATTACCTAGCCTGTCATTACCTAAGAGTCATTACCTAAGAGTCATTACCTGGCCTGTCATTACCTAAGAGTTATTACCTGGCCTGTCATTACCTAAGAGTCATTACCTAAGAGTCATTACCTAAGAGTTATTACCTGGCCTGTCATTACCTAAGAGTCATTACCTAAGAGTCATTACCTGGCCTGTCATTACCTAAGAGTCATTACCTAAGAGTCATTACCTGGCCTGTCATTACCTAAGAGTCATTACCTAAGAGTCATTACCTGGCCTGTCATTATCTAAGAGTCATTACCTGGCCTGTCATTACCTAAGAGTCATTACCTGGCCTGTCATTACCTAAGAGTCATTACCTGGCCTGTCATTACCTAAGAGTCATTACCTGGCCTGTCATTACCTAAGAGTCATTACCTGGCCTGTCATTACCTAAGAGTCATTACCTAAGAGTCATTACCTGGCCTGTCATTACCTAAGAGTCATTACCTAAGAGTCATTACCTGGCCTGTCATTATCTAAGAGTCATTACCTGGCCTGTCATTACCTAAGAGTCATTACCTGGCCTGTCATTACCTAAGAGTCATTACCTGGCCTGTCATTACCTAAGAGTCATTACCTAAGAGTTATTACCTGGCCTGTCATTACCTAAGAGTTATTACCTAAGAGTCATTACCTAAGAGTCATTACCTAAGAGTCATTACCTAAGAGTCATTACCTAAGAGTTATTACCTGGCCTGTCATTACCTAAGAGTCATTACCTAAGAGTCATTACCTAAGAGTCATTACCTAAGAGTCATTACCTGGCCTGTCATTATCTAAGAGTCATTACCTGGCCTATCATTACCTAAGAGTCATTACCTGGCCTGTCATTATCTAAGAGTCATTACCTGGCCTGTCATTACCTAAGAGTTATTACCTGGCCTGTCATTACCTAAGAGTCATTACCTGGCCTGTCATTACCTAAGAGTCATTACCTGGCCTGTCATTACCTAAGAGTCATTACCTGGCCTGTCATTATCTAAGAGTCATTACCTGGCCTGTCATTACCTAAGAGTCATTACCTGGCCTGTCATTACCTAAGAGTCATTACCTGGCCTGTCATTACCTAAGAGTCATTACCTGGCCTGTCATTATCTAAGAGTCATTACCTGGCCTGTCATTACCTAAGAGTCATTACCTGGCCTGTCATTATCTAAGAGTCATTACCTGGCCTGTCATTACCTAAGAGTCATTACCTGGCCTGTCATTACCTAAGAGTCATTACCTGGCCTGTCATTACCTAAGAGTCATTACCTGGCCTGTCATTATCTAAGAGTCATTACCTGGCCTGTCATTATCTAAGAGTCATTACCTGGCCTGTCATTATCTAAGAGTCATTACCTGGCCTATCATTATCTAAGAGTCATTACCTGGCCTGTCATTACCTAAGAGTCATTACCTGGCCTGTCATTATCTAAGAGTCATTACTTGGCCTATCATTATCTAAGAGTCATTACCTGGCCTGTCATTACCTAAGTCATTACCTGGCCTGTCATTACCTAAGAGTCATTACCTGGCCTGTCATTATCTAAGAGTCATTACCTGGCCTGTCATTACCTAAGAGTCATTACCTGGCCTGTCATTACCTAAGAGTCATTACCTGGCCTATCATTATCTAAGAGTCATTACCTGGCCTGTCATTATCTAAGAGTCATTACCTGGCCTATCATTATCTAAGAGTCATTACCTGGCCTATCATTATCTAAGAGTCATTACCTGGCCTATCATTACCTAAGAGTCATTACCTGGCCTGTCATTATCTAAGAGTCATTACCTGGCCTGTCATTATCTAAGAGTCATTACCTGGCCTGTCATTACCTAAGAGTCATTACCTGGCCTATCATTATCTAAGAGTCATTACCTGGCCTATCATTACCTAAGAGTCATTACCTGGCCTATCATTATCTAAGAGTCATTACCTGGCCTGTCATTACCTAAGAGTCATTACCTGGCCTGTCATTACCTAAGAGTCATTACCTGGCCTATCATTATCTAAGAGTCATTACCTGGCCTGTCATTACCTAAGAGTCATTACCTGGCCTGTCATTATCTAAGAGTCATTACCTGGCCTGTCATTACCTAAGAGTCATTACCTGGCCTGTCATTACCTAAGAGTCATTACCTGGCCTGTCATTACCTAAGAGTCATTACCTGGCCTGTCATTACCTAAGAGTCATTACCTGGCCTGTCATTACCTAAGAGTCATTACCTGGCCTGTCATTATCTAAGAGTCATTACCTGGCCTGTCATTACCTAAGAGTCATTACCTGGCCTGTCATTATCTAAGAGTCATTACCTGGCCTGTCATTATCTAAGTCATTACCTGGCCTGTCATTATCTAAGAGTCATTACCTGGCCTGTCATTATCTAAGAGTCACTATCTGGCCTATCATTAAGTCACTATCTGGCCTATCATTAAGTCATTATCTGGCCTGTCATTACCTACGAGTCATTATCTGGACTGGCAATGAATTAGTCTTTAGAATCAAATTTTCAGCAAAGAAACATAGGGAAGGAATGAAGGCTATGGAGGCTTCATAACGATTGTTTCTTTATCTAAACATATAGGGATTTATTTTTTATGCTGGATCATAATATTTGCATTCACTACATTTTGACGAGACTCACACACACACACACACACACACACCAGGAAGTACTCATATATCACCTCAGTTGTTTCCCATTTGCAGGGTTTATTTTCTAGACGGAATTCTTGTTTACATTCAGAACATTTTAGCAAGAGAAAATAATTGATTCACACGAGAAAGCAGAACAGTTACAGACACAGCACTCATGTATCATCACCTCCGCGGTTTCCCACTTCTCACATCGACGGCAGAACATTTACTTCCTCTCGAGTTGGCTCTGTTCTTCCATGAGGTCCTGCAGGAGGCTCTGGTAGGGCGGCGAGGCGTCAGGGAACAGCTCTCCCGTCAGGCTCTGGTACTCGGGGCTGCTGTGTCGGGCGCCGAACAAACCCCGCAGCGAGTCACCGGCGCGCTGCACGAAGGGCGTCACACGGGTCGAGAGGGCGCGGGCCAGGTCCTCGGGCCCCGTGAGGGTGGGCAGCAGCCAGGTGTACTGCTGGCCCAGGTACAGCCCCAGGTACGACCCCACGCCGAAAAAAAAGATGTCCAGGCCCATCTAGAGTGGGGATTATATATTATTGTCTTCGCGGGCCCAGGTTCGAATCCCAGCCCGGGTTGTTGGCGTGCATCCCAACCAGCTGTTCTTCTCCCTTCATTTGTTATTTGGGTTTTTTGAAAGGTGAAGGAAGGATTTAGTGCATCAGTAGTGTGTTGTAAGGGGTTATTTAGTTTTAATGTTAAGGGTTAGGGTCATATTCTTGAATCTCTCGGCGCCCAGGCACACACACTTCAGGCTTTCGTGGGATTTGTGGGCACTTCCAGGGGTACTTTTATGACCCTAGCGCACCGTTGCCAGATTATCGTACTCATAGCCTCGTATTTACCGGTTTCTGAGCCATAGCTATTGCCAAAAAACACTAATAATTAACCACTTTTACGATAACTATATATGAAGGCAGTTATTGGGGTCGAGGAGGCAGTTTTGGGGTCGGAAATCGGCAAACATAGGAGGCTGGGTACGACAATCTGGCAACGTTCCCCTAGTGGTTGTTGGACATAGTTTCTGTACCGTGAACGCAAGGAAGCACTCACGGGGACGCGTTTGACCTCTTTTTAGCCTCTATTTATGGTTGATGTGAGAGATGGAAGCGTTTAAGAATACCTCCTTTAGTCTACAATCTGGGGTGTGAATGAAGGGGCTGAAGACGCGATTGACCTTTTTTTTTTGGCCTTAATAAATGGTTGACGTGAGAGATGGAAGCGTTTAAGAATCCCTCCTTTAGTCTACAATCTGGGGTGTGAATGAAGGGGCTGAAGACGCGATTGACCTTTTTTTTTTGGCCTTTATAAATGGTTGACGTGAGAGATGGAAGCGTTTAGGAATACCGCCCTTAGTGTACAATCTGGGGTGTGAATGAGGGGTTGACGATGTGGCGGTGGGTGAGGAGGTTTAGGAAGGGTTGCAAATGGTACTGCAGGGAGAGTTAAAAGGCATATGGGTCGAATTCTTAAACATTTCGTCGACCAGGAACACATATTTGACAAGGCTTTCATAGGTGTTCTGAGCATTTCCAGGGGTAGTTTTATGACCCTGGTGGTAGTGGGGCTCTTCTTCCGTACCGCGAACGTAAAGAAACACTCAGAGACACGTTTAACCTCTTTATTGGTTTTAAGAGATAGTTGATATAAGAGAAAGAAGCGTCTGAGAATACCGACCTTAAGTGTTAGTGGTATGGGTGTTAGATGGTACACGTGGTAGGTGGTACAAGCGTTCGGGCAGTTCCTGTGAGGTAGTTAGTTATAATTTTTTTTTTACAACAAAGGAGACGACTCAAGGGCAATAAAAAGAGTGAAAAAAAAGCCCGCAAATCGCCGCTCCCATAACAGACTATAGTAAAGAATAGCCAAAAGAGAGGTCGATTTCGGGTGGAGAGGTGTCTTGATCTGCCGCCCCCGTCCAGAAATCAAACCTCCTCTCGATTCTTTCCTATTCTCGAAACTCGTCCAATGATTTACTGTCGTATTTACCTTCACTACACAACTGTTTCGTCTTTCACCCGGTTAGCTCTTCGTAAACTTATTTTTTTGTCTAACTCAGCCTATCTGTACATCTACCACCATGTTCAGTCTATTATATATACCTGCCAATAATTTACTGTTGCATTTACCTTCACTACACAACTGTTTCGTCTTTCGTTCCCCCGGTTAGCTCTTCGTAAACTTATTTTTTGTCTAACTCAGCCTATCTGTATATCTACCACCATGTTCAGTCTATTATATATACCTGCCAATAATTTACGGTCGTATTTACCTTCACTACACAACTGTTTCGTCTTTCGTTCACCCGGTTAGCTCTTCGTAAACTTATTTTTTGTCTAATTCAGCCTATCTGTCCTATATCTACCACCATGTTCAGTCTCTCTTAGCTGCCGCGCCGTGATTACACACCCCGAATAATCCATCCATCCATCCATCCTTTTTTTATGCCCTTGAACTCCTCTGCTGTAAAAAAAAAAAAAAAAAAAAAAAAAAAAAAAAATCCATCAACCAATCAGTTAATCAGTCCGCAAATAATCCATCCATCCATCCATCCTTTTTTATCCCCTTGAACTCCTCTGCTGTAAAAAAAAAAAAAAAAATACATCAACCAATCAGTCAATCCATCCTTTTTAATGCCCCTGAACTGACTCCTCTGCTGTGAAAGAAAAAAAAATCCATCAACCAATCAGCCAATCAGTCCTTCTTGCTCTTCCCCGCCCGCCGGCCACACAGACACGAGCACAGCGCCACCGTGAGCCTGATGATCAAGTAGGTCACCCCCGCCACCACCGCCGCCACCGTCCCCCACACGTCCACGTTGTACACCTGATACCTGAAAAGAGAAGGAAGATGAGCGTCTCAGTGGCCGAACTTAAGTGTAAAACGTTTATTCCCGGCAGGCTGAACGTATACCTAAAAAGTGTTGGTTGTGTTTGTACTACGATCACTGTTGTCAGATTATCGTACTCAGAGCATAGTATTTACCGGTTTCTGACGCCTAACTATTGCCAAGAGACATCAGGAATTAACTATTTTTACGATAATTATAAGTGAGTCTCGTTATTGGGACCCAGGAGACAGTTTTTGGGGTCGGAAGTCGGTACATATAAGAGGCTGAGTACGACAATCTGGCACAGTTGAGTACGATTTCCACTTTCACACAAGATTATGGCATCGTTAAGTGTATTTCATCATCATCAGGAATTAAGTGAGTCTCGTTATTGGGACCCAGGAGACAGTTTTGGGGTCGGAAGTCGGTAAATATAAGAGGCTGAGTACGACAATCTGGCACAGTTGAGTACGATTTCCACTTTCACACAAGATTATGACATCGTTAAGTGTATTTCCGCAACGAAGAGTAAAGGGGGTATTACACTGGGCAAATATTCCGTGGATCTTCAGTCAAACCACGATTTCCGCTAGCGTGGTCCTCAATTGTTTCTTGTTATTGCGGCTGACGAAGATGGTGAGTAATACCGTCGTCCTTCAGTGAAATCTACCGTAGCTTTGGAAGATCGCGGACACGTCAGAAAACCACGGAAATATGAGAACCACGCCAACGGAAATCGTGGTTTGACTGAAGATCCACGGAAAATTTGCCCAGTGTAATAGCCCCCTTAGGACCGGCACCCACCACGGCATGTCGGCGGCGGGGCAGCGGAGGTGGGGCGCGCCGCGGTGCCTGATGACGTACTCCACCCAGAACACGAGGGTTTCGGCGGGCGTCATCGGCTGGTCCCGCATCAAGACCGCCCGATGCTTGGCCTTTGCCTGGATGCTGCGTAAGGAAGAGAAGGTGTCGGAGGGAGGAAAGGAATCGGGTCTTCGTATATGTGTATGCTGAAAAAGGAGGAGATAACCGAAGCTCTTTTGGGAGGAACTCATAAGACGGTCCCTCTCCTTAACCAAAGCTCTACATCATTGGGAGGTACTCATAAGACGGTCCCTCTGGTTAACCAAAGCTCTACATCACTGGGAGGTACTCATAAGACGGTCCCTCTCGTTAACCAAAGCTCTACATCACTGGGAGGTACTCATAAGACGGTCCCTCTGGTTAACCAAAGCTCTACATCATTGGGAGGTACTCATAAGACGGTCCCTCTCGTTAACCAAAGCTCTACATCATTGGGAGGTACTCATAAGACGGTCCCTCTCGTTAACCAAAGCTCTACATCACTGGGAGGAACTCATAAGACGGTCCCTCTGGTTAACCAAAGCTGTACATCATTGGGAGGTACTCATAAGACGGTCCCTCTGGTTAACCAAAGCTCTACATCATTGGGAGGTACTCATAAGACGGTCCCTCTGGTTAACCAAAGCTCTACATCATTGGGAGGTACTCATAAGACGGTCCCTCTGGTTAACCAAAGCTCTACATCATTGGGAGGTACTCATAAGACGGTCCCTCTGGTTAACCAAAGCTCTACATCATTGGGAGGTACTCATAAGACGGTCCCTCTGGTTAACCAAAGCTCTACATCATTGGGAGGTACTCATAAGACGGTCCCTCTCCTTAACCAAAGCTCTACATCATTGGGAGGCACTCATAAGACGGTCCCTCTGGTTAACCAAAGCTCTACATCATTGGGAGGCACTCATAAGACGGTCCCTCTGGTTAACCAAAGCTCTACATCATTGGGAGGCACTCATAAGACGGTCCCTCTGGTTAACCAAAGCTCTACATCATTGGGAGGTACTCATAAGACGGTCCCTCTCCTTAACCAAAGCTCTACATCATTGGGAGGTACTCATAAGACGGTCCCTCTGGTTAACCAAAGCTCTACATCATTGGGAGGTACTCATAAGACGGTCCCTCTGGTTAACCAAAGCTCTACATCATTGGGAGGTACTCATAAGACGGTCCCTCTGGTTAACCGAAGCTCTACATCATTGGGAGGTACTCATAAGACGGTCCCTCTGGTTAACCAAAGCTCTACATCATTGGGAGGTACTCATAAGACGGTCCCTCTGGTTAACCAAAGCTCTACATCATTGGGAGGTACTCATAAGACGGTTCCTCTCCTTAACCAAAGCTATACATCATTGGGAGGTACTCATAAGACGGTTCCTCTCCTTAACCAAAGCTTTACATCATTGGGAGGTACTCATAAGACGGTCCCTCTGGTTAACCAAAGCTTTACATCATTGGGAGGTACTCATAAGACGGTCCCTCTCGTTAACCAAAGCTCTACATCATTGGGAGGTACTCATAAGACGGTTCCTCTCCTTAACCAAAGCTCTACATCATTGGGAGGTACTCATAAGACGGTTCCTCTCCTTAACCAAAGCTCTACATCATTGGGAGGTACTCATAAGACGGTTCCTCTCCTTAACCAAAGCTCTACATCACTGGGAGGTACTCATAAGACGGTCCCTCTCCTTAACCAAAGCTCTATATCACAGGAAGGTACACGCAAGACGGTTTCCTCGTTAGTCAAAGCTCTACATCGTGAGAAACTACTCATAACACAACCCTCCCCTTGTGACTCACTCGGCGTCAGTCATCACCCCCAGGACGGCCTCCCGCATCGTCTCCGCCGTGATGTCCTCCGGGTCCAGGTAGCGCCCCCAGCCCTCCACTTGCGTCAGCTGCATGTTGGCGTGCTGGTCCGCGAAGACAGGCAGGCCGAGGACAGGCGCGCCGTGGTAGGACGCCTCCATGGTGCTCATCAGTCCCCCGTGGGTGATGAACAGGCGGAGGCGAGGATGACCTGAGCGCGGCAAGAAACATATTACAGTGAGCCTCGCGTCTAACGAATAATAAGGAACAAACACCCACACTCGTTAGATGCGAATTCGTTAGACGCGAATACATAAACAAAATAGTTATAATTCTTTTCAAAAACTCGTTCTGAGAAAACCTGCGTCTTAAATACCAGAAAATTCGATTATTAATTTTAGGGTTACATTATATCAAGAAAGGAAAATAATTACAACGTTTATTGAAGCTCGTTAGGGAAAAAACACCGCGTCTAATATGCCGGAACAAAAAATCGAATATCAGCTATAGCAATTCGACGCAAATCTACCTACCTGTACCTTTTAATTCATCAATATGTTCTTTTCCTACCCAGCCTTCTCTTCCTTTTACTTTCTTTCTTATTTATCTTCCTGTTTTTCTTTTGATTTCATATTTATCACTATCTTATTATCAATCCCGTCCCATTCTTGTTCTACCTTGTTAATAATTATCCTCTTTTCTATCCTACCTGGCTACCGCACGATTAAACCTACCTTTCTTTTATTCTACCTACTTACCTGGCCCTTTTACTTCGTCTTTCTCTTCCTATTCTCTTCCTATTAGAAACCCCAAAGTGAAGGTCCCGTCAGGCCTACCGAGGATATCCTGCTGGGGGAGCCACTTGGCCAGGCGCACGTTGGGGGGCAGGTCCTTCATGGTGTCCTGATCCCACTTCCACAGGACGCGCTGCTCAAGGCCCGCGAAGACCTCCAGCAGCGCCACGCGGGTCCTAGCGGGGGCGAAACGAACTATAAAAAGAGTCACCTAGCGCTCTAGTCCGATGCAGCTATTAAGTCAGTTTGGGATGGGCTTGCTCGGGGAGTTTCCTAGCCATAGCGCTGCCAACTCTTATTCATTATATACAGAACATTTAATACATAATTTCAAACAGTACGTAGATGGCACATGAGGGACAGAGTGATGTACTGGGGGCGATGTGGCAGAGCTGTGAGGAGGTTGTGGCCGCACCCAAACTGACCTCTTTTTTTTTTTTTTTTTTTTTTTACGGGCAGGCTTATAGCGCTGGTAGGCTTTCTTTGAGGGGCCTGGATGGTAGTCGGCACTGGGAATCTAAATGTTACATACTCACTTTTCAGGCATGCTAGACCCCTTGATGATGGAGCCCAAACTGAAGAAGATGAAGCCGGCCTCCCCAGCGCCCTGCACCCACGCCTCCAACTCCTGCCAGCGAAGGTAAACAGGAGAATCCAAGGTTGTGTGTATGGGGAGAGCGGGTGTGGGTGTGAATGCGGGTGCTAGTTGTGGGTGTGGGTGGTGGTTTTGAGTGTGGATGGGCGTGGGTGGGTGTCTTGGGCCCATATTCCCTGACATTTCGGGGTTTTACACACAGACATATGACAAGGCTTTCGTATAGGTTGTTGTTATTAGTATTTCCATGGGTAGTTTTATGAGCCTAAAGTATGCCGGTGCGGAGGTGGCGGCTGCGGGGTCAGCCCCGTCCCGCACCTTGCCACACACTCTCAACACCTCTCGCTTCCTCTCATATGTCAGCTATTTACTACCTTTAAATGAATTCAGTTAAATAATTTGATAATCCAATGAGGTCATTTAGTGTTAAGATTGTTTCGTTTTTAGGATAATAACAAAGATTTTGTATAAATACCAGGACACTTGACAACGTTGGAATGCAACGTTGTCAAGTGTCCTGGTATTTATAACGCGACTAATCTCCTTTGAGGCCTTTGGAAATAGTTGTTGGAGCGAGAGCATCTGAGAACACTGGTCTTGACTCACCTCCGGCAGGGGCTTGGCGGGGCGGCACTGTATTCCCCCGGCGTAGAGTTCTTGTGGCACTGCTGGCCGCGCGGGGAGTTCAAGAGGCCGGACGCTGCGGGGACGCGACAGAACCATTCGTCTCAGTTACACTTTATTCTTGCTATTATGATCGTTTCTGTGGCAGCAATAATAGTAGTAACAGTAGAAGTAGTGTGAAAGGATAAGAAAAATGAGTAAAAGGGATGAATATAAATAGTGAATAAAATGTGAGTGAAAATTGTGAATAAGAATGGATAAAATTGATGAATAAAGATTGTGAATAATAATGAATGGAAATAAATTGATAAAAAATGAGTAAAAATGGAAAATAGAAATAGTGAATAATAATGAATACAAACTTATTAATTATCACCGGATTAGAAAAACGCTAACTCTCGTAATCTTGGACCGCCAAACATACTCGTCCTTACTGTAGCCAATCTTCGTTTTAGGATATGAAAAAGTGTCCTATATAGCTTGATGATGAAGAGGAGGAAAACACTAAGAATAACTATCACGCGAGGAGAACACGAAGAAAATATATCACTTAAGGGAGAAAGGAATGCAAATGCTCCTTATCTGTGTTTTAGAATATCAGAGTTGTCCTTTATTTGATGAAGAGGAAGAAGAAAACGATGAAAAAATATCAGTGAGGGGAAATACTCTGAAGATACTCGTCCTTACTGTGGCCAATCTTCGTTTTAGGATATGAAAAAGTGTCCTATATAGCTTGATGATGAAGAGGAGGAAAACACTAAGAATAACTATCACGCGAGGAGAACACGAAGAAAATATATCACTTAAGGGAGAAAGGAATGCAAATGCTCCTTACCTGTGTTTTAGAGAATCAGAGTTGTCCTTTATTTGATGAAGAGGAAGAAGAAAACGATGAAAAAATATCACTGAGGGGAAATAGACAGGGAAACGCGCCCAGTCTTCATTGTGGAATATTAGAAATGTCCTTAACCCGGTAGCTGCGACGGGCCAAGTTTGTGGCTTTTCCGTGTACCAGCGATGCAGCGTTGCCAAATTATCGTACTCATCGCATTGCACTTTCGTAGTTTCTGACCAATAACTATATCAAAAACAAACAAACAAATATCAATAAATAGGAGTTTTAACGCTAACTTCAATTTTCTATCGTTATTTGTGTAGGTACGAGAGTTTGAGGCTTAAAAGTAATAAAGACGATGTGGTGAGTACGATAATCTGGCAACGCTGCAGCGATGGGACAAATTTTTACCATGATATAAACCTCCCAAATAGATGATGCATAAACTGATCACAAATACGTTGGTACGATATATTATGAAATGGTTTGCGTGAGTGATGACTTTTTCTCATTAATTCGCTTAGAGGGGCCTTTAAGATACATGATCCCCGCAGCTGCCAGGTTAATTGGTGATTCAGGGAGGAAAAAACGAAGAAAAAATATCACTTGTGGAAAAAGAAAATCAAGGGCTCCTCGCCTTCGTTCTAGAATATCAAAAGAAAGAGGAAAGAAAAAACAAAGTAAATGTGGCCAGTGAGTCAGCCTGGAGGTGGGTCATTTAGGCTCACCGACTCACCTGTTGTGGATGACGAGGGAGGCGTGTCTGGACATGTTCTGGATACTGGGCATGTCAGGAGGACACACGCCGCCCTGCCGACACACATTCTCCATACTGGACACGCAGGGAACAGATAGGGAACCATTATTTACAGGAACATCAAATCGAATAAGTGATATAAACAGATAGCGGACAAAAACCTTCCTTTGTCCATATGTCTCTCTGCCCACGGCTTCTCGACACCTCTCCCTCCACCTGAAGCTGACCCAGTGTTACCAAATTATCGTATTCAGACACTCAGCACATCGTATTTTCCGGTTCCTGAGTCACAGCTATCGCAAACAAACGCCAATATGTAATGTTTTTAACGAAAACTTTATTTAACTGGTATTTCGTTATCTGTGTGGGTAGGAAAGTTTTGGGCCCTGGAACTGATAAATGCGATGGTTTGAGTACGATAATTTGGCAAGTCTGAGCTGACCTCTCTTCTGGCCACTCCTGTTTTGAAAGCGTCACTACGAGAGGGGACAACCCAAGGGATTAAAAAACGACTACCTACAATATGTTCTTCCCGTAAATCAAACCTTGTTACCCGGACGCATAGAAAGGCTTTAGGAGACTTACAAGGGAGGGATGAAAAAACAGGGAAGGAAAATAACCCTCACAACATATTCTCACTAACCAGACTTCATTACCTGGACGCAAGGGCATTGTGCACGGTCACGAAGCTCAACTCGACGAGGGCCGCAAAGAGTCGCTGGTGGAAGGCGAGCGGGTGGCTGAAGTGCATGAACTTGGTGCCCATGAAGGACGGGAACTGCGGGCTGCCCAAGTTGACCGCCGTGGGGCCCATTAAGCCGAGGGGGGACAACCAGGCGTACGGGACCTGCGCCGGAGATTTACATAAATTTACATAGAAAATCAGACCACACAGACCCCATGGTCCAGACTAGGTGGTCTGTCCTTAAACTTAAGTGATTTTACATTAATCAGAAGGCTCCAAAACGTTGCATTTCTACTCTAGTTGATATTAAGTTGAAGGAAGTAATGGTCGAGCACACTGGACCACTGACGGTGGAAGCTTATTCCATTATCGCACTACAACGTTGGTGAAGAAAAATTTGGTGCAATCTGAATTTACTTGTCTACATCTGAGTTTTACGCCATTGTTCCTCGTACGCAAAGTGTCATCGCTCATAAACAATGTTGATTTGTCTACATTCGTGAAACCATTAAGTATTTTAAAACATTCGATCAGTTTTCCTCGGAGGCGACGTTTCTCAAGAGAGAACATGTTAAGGGTGGAAAGCCTTTCTTCGTAAGATTTGTTGCGCAAGGAAGGGATCATTTTTGTTGCCCGACACTGAACACCTAATTTAGCAATGTCCTTTGCATGATGGGGAGACCAAAACTGTACTGCATATTCCAAGTGGGGTCTGACTAAACTATTGTATAGTGGAAGTATTACATCTTTATTCTTGAATAAAAAGTTTCTTTTAATGAAGCCCAACATTCTGTTCGCTTTATTTGCTGCATCGATGCATTGCTGTGAGAATTTGAGGTTTGACGCGATTTTGACCCCCAAGTCCTTAACGCATTGAACGCTTTTGAGTTTAACGCCGCGCATTTCGTAATCGAACTTCTTATTCCTTGTTCCAACTTGAAGGACCTGGCACTTGTCTACGTTAAAGGGCATATCCCATCTATCAGACCAAGCTGAAATTTTGTGCAAATCCTCTTGGAGGCTTTGCCTGTCTTCGTCAGTTAGAACCGAGTTGCCAATCTTTGTGTCGTCTGCAAATTTACTAATGCGATTATTGAGTCCAACATCCACATCGTTGATGTAAATAATGAAGAGCACTGGGCCAAGAACCGAGCCTTGAGGGACGCCACTATTTTTTTTTATAGTGACCGGCGCCCACTCTGAGTGTGTTGAGGCGTTGAAGAAGACTCACCGAGGGACATATACAAAGGAGTGTCTCGAAACTCCCCCTCTTGAAAGTTGAGGTCATAGGATGGAAGAAATAGAGGAGCAAGAAGACTGGTGCGGAAGTTAACAGACGAAGGAAGGAAGGAGGGGGAAGGGAAGGAACTAAAAACAGAAGGCAGGAGGAAGGGAAAGTGGAAAGGAGGAAGGGAAAGAACTGAAATGAAGGGAGGGATGAGAGGGAAGGAGAAATGGTTAGTAGACGACACTGAGAGGAGGAAAGGAGGAAGGGAAAGAACTAAAATGAAGAGAGGGATGAGAGGGAAGGAGAAATGACGTTAGTAGACGACACTGAGAGGAGGAAAGGAGGAAGAAGAGAGGAGATAAAGAAGAGAACGAAAAGAGGAAGGAGGGGAAAGGGAAGGAAAATATTGGAACTCAAAAAAAGAGAATATGGAGTAGAAGGAAGTAAAAAAATCTTGCTCCAGAAGGTGACGGGACGAGGAACTAATGTAAAATAAGCTCCTGAAGTTAACAAAGCATTATATTAGGTGAAGAAAAATGATATACAGGTAAACACGATGCAATGTGACACTCGTATTTACCTTCAGCTGTTGGACGACCGAGAGGGAGCAATCACAAAGAGTCAGGGAGATGAAAGTAATGAAAAAAAAGCTCCTGAGGTTAACAAAGCATTATATTAGGTGAAGAAAAATGATATACAGGTAAACACGATGCAGTGTGACTCTCGTATTTACCTTCAGTTGATGGACGACTGAGAGGAAGCAATCACAGAGAGTCTGGGAGATGAAGGCCATATCGAACTCCTCCTTCAGTAGATCTTGGACGTCGGGCCGGGCGAGGATGTTGGTGCAGAGTTCGATGGACGCGGTGGTCACCTTGAAGACCCCCTTAAGCCTGTGTTCCTTCAAGGCGTCAGTGGTGAAGCGTGTAATGTCGCCCTCCTTGACCAGCACCGTTCTCACCTGGTCATTTGCCTCGAAGGTTTTGTGCGGCGTCACGACTGTCACCTGAAAAGAAGGGACGTGGAAGAAGGAAGGGAAGGGCAAGAAGATGGGAAGGGACGAGAAAGAAGGAAGGGAAAGGAAGGGAGAGAAGATGGGAAGGGACGAGGAAGAAGGAAGGGAAGGGAAGGGAGAGAAGATGGGAAGGGACGAAGGAAGGGAAGGGAAGGGAGAGAAGATGGGAAGGGACGAGGAAGAAGGAAGGGAAGGGAAGGGAGAGAAGATGGGAAGGGACGAGGAAAAAGGAAGGGAAGGGAGAAAAAGAAGATGGGAAGGGAATAGTGTTGAGGGCATGGACTACCTTCAATTCAGGACCATCCCAGTGCTGTCCAACTTCGTAATGCAAAACGCGACGGGTATCTTCATTCTTTCATCCCATTCTGTGCATGGCGATATCTTAAGAAAACTGATATACATTCGTTTCTCTCGGCATATTTTCGTATCAAAGAGCATGGTTTAGTAGATTACATGATTTAGGTGAAGAAACTAGGAGAAAAGTGAGCTCATCCCTTAAGTTCACGCCGTCCTTAACAACTCACGTGATGGCCAGCGTCGACGAGAGCTCTGATGATACCGCTGAAGAAGATGGTGTGGCTGCGTGGCGCGAGAGGGTACCCGAAGAAGAAGCGATACTGTTTCTTCTTCTCCGCTGTTTGTTGTTCCTCCTTTTGATCTCGTTGCTGTGTTTTCTCTCCCTGTTCGTCACGTGTTTGCTGCTGTTCCTCTCCTTTCTTATGCGTTTTCTCTGTTTCTTCTTCTACCGTTCTTTGTGTTCGCTGTTTGTTCCCCTCTTTCGCTTCTTCTATCTGCTGTTTTTCCTGTGTTTTCTCTCCCTTTTCCTCCGTCACTGGCTGTTTCTGTCCCTGTTCTTCCCCTGTTCGCTGTTTGTCCCCCTCTTTCGCTTCTTCTATCTGCTGTTTTTCCTGTGTTTTCTCTCCCTTTTCCTCCGTCGTTGGCTGTTTCTGTCCCCGTTCTTCCCTTCCTTGCTGTTTATTCCCTTCCACTATCCCTGGCGTCTCCACCCGCTGTGCCTTTAACTCTATCCTCCCCTTCCTTGCCTGGTGTCCCTTCTCACTCGTCTGCCGTGTTTCTTGAGCCTTCGTTGGGTTGGCGTTTACAGCGAGGCTCAGACACGCCGCCAGAATCACCGCGGTTATAATCCACAGCCTCTTCATCTGTGGGAGGGAGGAGAGGGATGAGATAGATAGATAGACAGATAGATTGATGGATAGATAGATAAATAGATAGAGAGAGAGACGTAGCTATATACATGTGTGGGGGATGAGGGTATGTGAGGTTGGGTGTGGGTGTGAGTGTTGGTTATTTATGGGATAGTTATGGTATTCCTCCCTAACTTATGTCCCCCTCCTTTTTTTCTCCTTACCTCCCTCCTCTCTTTCCATTTCGTCTTTTCTTCCTACTACAGAATCACGTCTTCCTTATACCCATTCCTCCCTCCCTTCAAATTCCCATTCCTTTCCTCCCTTCCCTCTCCCTTTCTCCCCCCTCTCAACACGTGACATGCAGTACGGAGTGTTATCAGCAAGGACAGCGGTCTTTTTCCTATCAGTGAGATGCTCCCCTCCCTCCATCATCGTTACAAGCATTTATTTTGACTCCAATGGCCACTCGAACGTTTGTCAGCACTGCCCGGCAAGCGAGTCATGTGTGCATTTAGTGTTCATATTTGGCGTCGTTTGTAGTGGTTTGTTTTGATGTTTTGCCTGTTGTGTGTTGACTTCATTGTATTACCTTTTTTTAAGTCGTATTTTTTATTTGCTTATAAGAGCATACGCGAATTTATAGTAATTTCCTCCTATCTACTTTTTCCTTTTTTTGTGTTGTTTTTATATGGATGTAAATTGACAGTCAGCTGGTTTTCTTTTTTACTAGTTTCGGTTTTTTTTTTACTTATACGAATATTAACACAAAGATCAGTATACCTTCGAATCTTGTATCCCTGTTTTCTTTACTTATATCTGAATACTTACAAATCAGCAGTAATCTTCCTGTATCCCCTTTTTTTTATAAGTGATTGCTGTACTACCAAATATTAAAGTAACCATGATTCAAACTATATAAGTAAAATGCAAAAGTAACTGTAGTAAATCAAAAGTTGCCAAGACCATTTTCTACTTCTAATCAATGTGTGCGTGTGTGTGTGTGTGTGTGTGTGTGTGTGTCCCTCCCTCCTATCGTCTTTTTTACTCCTTCCTCTTCCCTTTTATAGTCTTCCCCTAGTTTTCCTTTCGTTTTCTTCAATATATCTTCCGTGTGTGTGCGTGTGTGTGTGTCCCTCCTCTCGTCTTCTTTCCTTCTTCCTCTTCCCCTTTCTCTTCTTCTTCCCTTCAATATATCTTCCTTCCTATCCCTTTCTCTTCCTCTAATCTCCCTTTCGTTCCCTTCTATATCTCCTCATTCCTATCCCTTTCTCTTCCCCTAATCTCCCTTTCGTCCCCTTCAATATCTCCTTCCTATCCCTTTCTCTCACTCTAATCTCCCTTTCGTTCCCTTCAATATCTCTTCCTTCCTATCCCTTTCTCTTCCTCTAATCTCCCTTTCGTTCCCTTCAATATCTCTTCCTTCCTATCCCTTTCTCTTCCTCTAATCTCCCTTTCGTTCCCTTCAATATATCTTCCTTCCTATCCCTTTCTCTTCCTCTAATCTCCCTTTCGTTCCCTTCAATATATCTTCCTTCCTATTCCTTTCTCTTCCTCTAATCTCCCTTTCGTTCCCTTCAATATCTCTTCCTTCCTATCCCTTTCTCTTCCAATAATCTCCTTTCGTTCCTTCAATATCTCTTCCTTCCTATCCCTTTCTCTTCCTCTAATCTCCCTTTCGTCCCCTTCAATATCTCCTTCCTATCCCTTTCTCTTCCTCTAATCTCCCTTTCGTCCCCTTCAATATCTCTTCCTTCCTATCCCTTTCTCTTCCTCTAATCTCCCTTTCGTCCCCTTCAATATCTCCTTCCTATCCCTTTCTCTTCCTCTAATCTCCCTCTCGTCCCCTTCAATATCTCTTCCTTCCTATCCCTTTCTCTTCCTCTAATCTCCCTTTTCGTTCCCTTCAATATCTCTTCCTTCCAATCCGAGTGTCTTTTGGAACCTATATGGGAAGGAAGGTTTCGCGCATTACCTTTCTCCTGAGGGTTTGTTCGCTTATCCAGTGGTCGTGTTCCCTGTAGTGTCGGGCCGTAGGTGTTGGTCGCGGGGGTCTACTGTGCTCTCTCCTTGGTGGGCGCGGACGTACTGACCCACTCTCACGTGTCCCGCATTTGCCTGCAAGAGTGACCACGGCGGGGAAGGGTCCTCACCACTAGTACCCTGGTCTTTCCTCTTCTTTTTCCTCCCCTATTTCTTTTTCCTCTTCCTCTTTCCTTTACTAATGTCGGTTATTTTTTCTTCCAGGTACTGAGAGGGAGAGAAAGAAGAGGAGAAGGAAGAAGAAGAGGAAGAAGAAAATGAATGAATGAGGAGAAAAAGGAGGATGAGAAAGAAGAGAAAAAGGAAGAGAAAGAGTTAGAAGAGAAAAAAAGATAAGGAGAAAAAGAAGGATGATAAAGAAGAAGAGGAGGAAGAGGAGGAGGAAAAACACGAGAAGAGGAATAGAAGAAAAAATGAGGAAAAAGAGGACAAAAAATGAGTAAGAGGAAGAGAGTACAGGAGGAAGATTAAGTGGTTATCTAAATCATCTAATCTCTCCCTGGTTCCCCTTATCATATCCCTCTCTCAGCACCTCCTCTGTTTATTCACCACACTAACAAAAAAAACAAAAAAAAGATTCCTTCCCCGAGCCAAGTCTGTCCCATCAAGAGCCAAGTCGAAACTCTCCAAGCTATGTCGCCACTATGCTCTGTGACCGAAGACTTACAGGAGAGAGTCACCTGCCTCCTCCCCCTAGCATGCAGGCCACAGCATCTGACGTACCCACACCTAAGGACAGCTGGGTAACAAAGGAATGGGTGTGAAGAGATGTCCAGCCAGAGAGTACAGGCAGATGGGCGCTCTCCTCACATCATTGTCTTTGTTATCCTGTAGTTGTGAGATCGTGGATGTGTTGGGTGCTGTGCCTTGTGTCGTGGGAGAGGACACTCTTTTGTATATTTTCTGTCACGGCTTAAGTCTGTGGTGGTGTGGTGAGGGAAGGCGCTGGTTGTAAAGAGACCGAGTTGTTAGGGGATGCACTTATAAGGGGATGGACTTGTATAGGGGACTGGACTTGTAAGGGGGACTGACTTGTATAAGGGACCGGACTTGTAAGGGGCACTGACTTGTATAAGGGACCGGACTTGTAAGGGGCACCGACTGACTTGTAAGGGGACAGGGTATTATAGATCAAAGTGTAACATCGTCAATACTACCTTCGTGTGTCCATATATGTTTTATTTAAGAGATACCAGGGAAGTGTGTCTAAGATTGGTTTATTTTGCAGATCACACAACCACAGCAACTAGAAGGGAATTGCAGAGGAGTCCAACACAGCACCCAGGACCTCTACTATGGATTTCCGAGGCTGTGTTATATAGTTTTTTTTTCTGGAATATCTCGGTAAGTGTCTGTTGGATCACTGTGATACTTTTCCAGTTTGTTTCACACCCTCCGCTAATATTTGTCAGCATAGTGCATTGTTATCAGAGGGTGTGAGTAAGGCACAGAATCTTGACACTTGAAGGGAAATAGCGAAATGAAAGGACAGTAATCGGACAGGGCCAGCGTGACGTCATTCCCCAGGCCCCACCCACCCACCACTATAGCCCAGCTGCATATGTGTCTTCTATTTCTATTATTCTCTCTAGCCAGTGTAAAATTTTCAAGTATTTCTTTTCATATACGGCACACGGTGTTTTCCTATTTAATGCCGAATGTTGCCGTAGTTTATCAGCAGTATCAGACTTTACATCCGCTACGCGGCTATATATCCACGGTATCTTCTCGGGTGAAGAGAAGAGGGGAGGGTTGCAGTATTGCCAACTCAAAATCCTCAAGAAAATAGAAAACACACACTCAACTCTATTAATGGGTTCACTTGATACCACTTAAGCATCTTCGATCCTCTACAACACTGTCTTCTATAAGTGTTGCAAATCTCAGCATCTTATTGGTCAGTTTATCAAAGGATCGAATCACCTCTTCCTGGAGCTCGTTAGAAGTGAATAAATGTTTCGAGAGAGAGAGAGACGACACGCTGGCCCTGTCTGATTGCTGTCCATTCATTTCGCAATTTCCCTTCAAGTGTCTGTGCCTTCCTCACACCCTCTGATAATAATGCACTGTGCTGAAAAATATTAGCGGAGGGTGTGAAACAAACTGTGGCAAAGTATCAGAGTGATCCAACAGATACTTACCAAGATATTCCAGAAAAACGATATATAACACAGCCTCGGAAATCCATAGCAGAAGGCACATCACCAACACAGCAGAGTCCAGACATCGGCCAGCATCCAGTGTGAGAGTACGTCAGGCTCCAGAAGAGAATCCAAATCCACCTTCACAGCAGTATCCAGAGTCCTTCACCTGTAAAGAGAGAACGCATATACAACAGAGGATCATACACCGTAGGGTATTGGACAGCAGGGGAGTGGACCGAGACTACCTACCCACAAGAGGAGAGAGAAGAGGGAACAACACACAACTTGATAAAAGAAGAAAGGAGATGGCACTGAAGGAAAGAGAAGGAAGAGCATAGTGGAAGGAAAGGAAGGGACATATAAGGACTAAGAAGCAGCGAGGATAGCAGTAGGTATGGTGTGTGTGGAAGCAAGTGTTTGGGAGACATAGACCAGGTGGGACAAAGGTATGCCGTCCCTCGCTCAGTCTGTCTCTCCTAATCACTGTTGCCTCCATACAGACTGGTACACACACCTACTGCCCTGTCTACTTCTGCTTCTTATATGCTTCTTCTTTGTCTCCTTTTCTTTCTTCTCCTCACTCCTTTCCTTTTTCACAATCAGTGTTCTCGCTCTTCCTCCTCAGTTCTGCTTCCTTCTCTTATGTATAGTTGTTTCCTCTTCTGTCTCCTCTCATTAGGCTCTCATTGGCTGTCTCACGTCTGTCCGCCTCCCTGGGAAGCCTGAGGAAGAAATATTAGAATAGAACAAAAATCTCCTCTTGAATCAAATGTCTTTACTGGTTACACTAAACTGGAATTATGCAGTGAAGAGTCTCAAAATGTACATACACTAAAGTAGTATCCATAAGAAAAGCTAGAATTATGCAGTGAAATATCTCATAATGTACATACACTAAAGTAGTATCCATAAGAACAGCTGGAATTATGCAGTGAAATATCTCATAATGTACATACACTAAAGTAGTATCCATAAGAAAAGCTGGAATTATGCAGTGAAATATCTCATAATGTACATAACTGAGTACCGAGAGTCGAACCCAGACCCTCAGAATAGGTATCCGGGCAGCACACGAACTAAGCCACTGATAAGCTTAAAGATCAGTGTTCTACAGGTCACTTCTGCAGCACTTAACGCCACACCCCGGCCCCCACTGTGGACATGAAGGAAAGGTGACCTGCCCTTCCTCGTGGTGGCTGGCAAGGGTTTTTTCGACTCACAACGGCACATGGTCTGCTTATACATGTGTCATTGCATTTTTATATCTACACCACATGCACCAGTCTGGGTTAATTTAAAGCCTTGCCACCCACCACGAGTGTAAGCGGGTCACCTTTCCTTCATGTCCACAGTGGGGGCCGGGGTGTCTGGTACAGGCTGCAGAGGCGGTGGCTGAGTCGTCAAAGTAACGGCCTCGTGTTCAGGAGGACGAGTTCAATCCGCCCGGTGCCACCAAGCTGGGATTTTCAGCCGCGCCAGTGGCTTAAAACTACCCACATGCTGTCCAGAAGACCACCTATCAACCCGGGCTCTAGATTCTAGGATCAAAAATGAGCTCTGGGAGGGCAGCATGAGCCAATGCAAGATGGCGCCACTATAAACACTCGCCTGCGCCAGAACGGGCTGGGCCGACCATCAGGACCCACCGGAATGAAGCCTTGGACCGACCATCAAGATCCACCGGGAAGAAGCCTACCGGCGCAATAGGCAGCAATGTAAAAAAAAAAAACAGAAAAAAAGAAGTGGCCTCTGGTGCGGTGATCTTCCAGCACATCAGAGGCTCAGCTGGTTTGCCGCATCATGTCTCTTCTGAAGGCCCAGGTTGTACTCCCAGCACTCTGTAATGGATGGAAATTTTCAGTCAACTTAAGTACCTGTACCTAACCTGAGCTTCAGCAACCATCTTTAATGTTCTCAAAGGCCATATTTAGACAGGGATTGAGTCACCCTCTCAGCACTCTTTGATGCCACCAGTAAAGAGGTTAGAAGTAGTACCTAACCTGAGCTAGCAACTATCTTTAATGTTCTCAAAGGCCATGTTTAGACAGAGATTGAGTCACCCTCTCAGCACTCTTTGATGCCACCAGTAAAGAGGTTAGAAGTAGTACCTAACCTGAGCTAGCAACTATCTTTAATGTTCTCAAAGGCCATGTTTAGACAGAGATTGAGTCACCCTCTCAGCGTTCGTTGATGCCGCCAGTACTCAGAGGTTAGAAGTGAGACTCGCCCTGCCTCTCACCCAGCCTCAACTCATTAGGAGGCAGCCACATCTTCAACCTACTCCACCACGGGCCATATATGTCATGAAAGCCTGTGCTGGAAGTAGAATAAGGCCATGGCTGCCTCCTACAGAGTTCAGGCTGGGTGAGGGGTAGGGTGCGCGCTTTCTAACCTCAGTGTGGTGGTGGTGACGAGTGACGAGAGACCAGTTCAATCTCTGTCGGGGTGAACACAAGTTATCTCCATCCTGAAGACTCTAACCTTGAACATTTGAGTATAAGGAGCCAGAAATTGCTTCCCCTCACGACCTAGGAGCCAGAAATTGCTTCCCCTCACGACCTAGGAGCCAGAAATTGCTTCCCCTCACGACCTAGGAGCCAGAAATTGCTTCCCCTCACGACCTAGGAGCCAGAAATTGCTTCCCCTCACGACCTAGGAGCCAGAAATTGCTTCCCCTCACGACCTAGGAGCCAGATACTGCTTCCCATCTCGACCAAGGAGCCAGAAATTGCTTCCCCTCACGACCTAGGAGCCAGAAATTGCTTCCCCTCACGACCTAGGAGCCAGAAATTGCTTCCCCTCACGACCTAGGAGCCAGAAATTGCTTCCCCTCACGACCTAGGAGCCAGAAATTGCTTCCCCTCACGACCTGACTTCAATAAAAATAGATTCCACTTAATGCTGTCTTATCTAAACCTTCCTCCTCTGCCTTAACCTGAGGGTGTAGAGTATTAGGGATTAGAAGAACCCACCAACAAGTCCCTGGATGAGGTAGCAGTGAGTGGAGGAAATGAAGGAAGAGTTTGTGAATAAATGAACCTTGCAATCAGCTATTTCGAGGGAGAGAGACAAGGAAAGTTGAAGGGAAGAGAAGGATGGGTGATGAGAAGATAGCTTGACGAGGGAAAGTAGAAGGAAAAATTATGAGAGAAAGGTGTGGGAATAAATGAACCCTGATATCAGTTATTACAAGAAAGATAGACCAGGAAAGTTGAAGGGAAGAGAATGATGGGTGATGAGAAGATAGCTTGACGAGGGAAGGTAGAAGGAAAAAAGATGATGGAGAGGCATGTAAAATAAATGAACCTTGCTATCAGTTATTATGAGGAAGATGGAGAAGGAAAGAAGGCAAAAGAAGGATGGGTGATAAAAAGATAGCTTGTCGAGGGAAAGTAGAAGGAAAAAAGATGGAGAGGCATGTGAATAAAATAAAGGTGACTATAAATTACCGAAAGAAAGATGGACGGACAAAATTAAGTTATACGAAAAAAAAAAAAAAAAAAAAAAAAAAAAATTGGAAGAAAGGGCGATTAGAAGATACTGACGACGGTATTGGGTGTGGATAAAATCAACGTTGGTATCAATTAGTAAAGGAAACAGACACAAAAATTAAGTTATATGGAAAAAGAAAGGAAGGAAGGAAGGGCGATTAGAAGATACTGACGACGGAAAGGGATGTAAATAAAATCAATGTTGGTACCAGACTAACAAAACAGTACGGTAAAAAAAAAAAAAAAATACCTTGGACAAACTCAACAGGTGGAGTGATGCAACCAGGTACAGAAGGGCATCAGGTGACCAGGTAAGATGCCACAGGTAATGACATCCAGGTAACATCATCCAGGTGATCTCAGGTGTGGATGAACGGAGCCGAGGAAGCAAACTGGAATGAATAAAGTGATTGGTGGAGGAGAGGAAATGTGAATAACAAGGCCTATCAATTCTTACAAAGACAAGCAAAAAAAGATAAATTAAGACTGTGATCAAGATACCAGACTAACAAAACATTAAGGTAAAAATAAAATACCTTGAACAAACGCAACAGGTGGAGTGACACAAACAGGTACAGAAGGGCATCAGGTCACCAGGTAAGATGCCACAGGTAAAGAGATCCAGGTAACATCATCCAGGTAACGACAGGATCTTGGAGTCTCTGATGATCGGTGACTTGGGCTGCAAAATCGGGTCTATATAACATTTACGTCGGAACAATTTACCACAATAAAAAGATTAAGGAAGGGAGTTTGACAAATGTTCACTGTATATGTTAGTTTTGTTCTAGCTTGACTGTTTTGTTCTCCTATCTGATCACAGTCTTAACCCGGTAGCAGTGGGGTCCCTCCAAGCGAGAAAAATGAGAAAAAAATCACCCCTCACACAAACCATTTCATAATATATATCAAAGCATTTGTGATCAGATTATGTATCATCTATTTTTGGGGGTTTATATCATGGTACAAATTTGTCCCGTCGCTGCTACACGGTAAAGCCACAAATTTGGCCCGTCGCTGCTACCAGGTTAATGTAGCTTTTTGCTTAGTGTGTCTTTTGTAATATAACTGATAGACCATTTTATTCACCCAAAGTCATTCCAGCGATGCCTCAAGATCCTACGACAACCCCCCCATGAAGAATTAGTTACCATGACCTTCCTTCCTCCTTATGCTCCTTGAGGACTCTGCCGATAGCACAGGCGTCTTCAGGGAGGGTCAGCGCACACCACACACACTCCTGCTGGTGATGGTGGCTGTCGCTCCTGCCTGCATGACTTGCCGAGGCTGCCATAACCCTCCGCACACCAGGACATCCACAGCCTCAGCCTTGCCAGTGTCCCCCATGCTGGAAATAAAGAGTTTTCAGTGGTAAACTAAGCAGTATGGAGGTCTTATGTGGTAAACTAAACACTATTTTTGGACAATTTACGGTTTCACCCAACCAACGATTTTCCCACGAGGTTCATGTTTTTCTGGTGATGGAGGTAGTGAATTGCATGATTTTGTACCTCATTTCCGTCGCAGATGTCTACTTTTCGAGCTATGCCTCTTTCAAGTTATGCCTATCCCCAGCCCATTGTGGTGCAGGCAAGTGTTTATAGTGGCGCCATCTTTACTTTTCAGCGTTTTCCATTTTAGACCCCCTAATTATACACCATTATACACATCCATGGCAATGACCCCTATCAATTAACCCTCTCCGCCACTTAATTACGAGAACATCAATTGTCCACCTAATTACAAATACAAATTGTTGGGTGTGTGTTGGAGGGTCATGCGACGCCGATCTAGCACAGTTTTTGTACTATTAACACTTGCTTTAAATTCATGGTACAGAAGAATGGCCAGGCTTAATTACCAAAAACAACCACCACAGCAATTATGTATCTCCTAATTATACACTGTTATACACATTCAATGACCCCTATCAATTAACCCTCCCCGCCACTTAATTACGAGAACATCAATTGTCCACCTAATTAACCCCATGAATCACTAATCACAGTACCAAGTTTAATTAACAAAAACAACCTCCACAGCAATTATATATCTTCTAATTACCCTTCTAATGACCCTTGAATCCCTCTGCAGCACTTAACTATGACAACGACATCAATTATCCACCTAATTAACTCCACGAATCACTAATCACACTACCACCAGTTAATTACCAAGAAACAACCACCAAATCAATTATCCACCTCCTAATTACCCCTCTAATGACCCTTTACAACGCACTTAACTACGAGAACCACATCAATTATCCACCTAATTAACCCCACAAATCCCTAATCACAGTAAAAGCAATTAATTACCAAGAAACCACCACCAAATCAATTATCCACCTCCTAATTACCCCTCTAATGACCCTTTACAATCCACTTAACTACGAGAACCACATCAATTATCCACCTAATTAACCCCACGAATCCCTAATCACACTACCAATTAATGATTACCAAGAAACAACCACCAAATCAATTATCCACCTAATTACCCCTCTAATGACCCTTACCAACACTCTCCACCTGTTAATTAGAAGAAACTGATCGCGCATTACACCTTCAAAGTCACTCCCACCTGTCCCTCTCCCTCCCTCACCTGTTAATTAGCTTAGCGCACACCTGGAGTTACCTTTGTGAGCTCAGGTGAAGGAATGGCAGGTGAGAGAGAGAGAGAGAGAGAGAGAGAGAGAGAGAGAGAGAGAAGGGAAAGTTCCTGTATTTCTCTCTATTTCTCTGTTTATTTCTCTCCTCCTGTTATTTGCTTTCATTAATATTATATGCTGTTAATTTTGCAACGTTTGTATATATATTTATTTGCTGAGAGAGAGAGAGAGAGAGAGAGAGAGAGAGAGAGAGAGAGAGGGTTGCCATTTCTCTCTTCATTTCTTTATTTCACTATTGTTTGTTTTCTTTAATATTCTATCTAATTATGTCTATCCTAATCTATTTCTAATCCTAATATATCCTAATTATTTCATTAATATTCTATCCTAATTATTTTCCACGTATTAATAGCTATTTATTCGTGTATTTATTTATTTATTTATTTATTTTTTTTTTTTGGTATTTCGTTGGGGATATTTATTTTATTTATTTACCTCTTTATTTATTCATAGAAGACGTGGCTTTACGAATTTTTATGGGGTACTCTTATAGTTGACTGATTATTCGGTGGTTTCTTTGTCCAGTTATATGCTCGTTATGGTGTTAGTGGTATGTGCAAGGTTAGCTTATTCTTCTCTTTTTGGGTAGTAGTTTAAGTGTGTGTGTGTGTGTGTGTGTGTGTGTGTGTGTGTGTGTGTGTGTGTAATAGATTAGTTAAACCCATTCAGTAGTTTAACCCATTCACTATTTAGGCTTCATGCAATTAGAATGTTTAATATAAGGTTCTACTACTACTACTACTACTACTACTACTACTACTACCAGAGTGACTGTTACTGCATTGTACTGGTGACTGGTAGTGAGTGAGGAAGGGCCTTGTCATACGTTGTTTCTGGGTAGTGATGTAGTCTGGTAGAACGGTTGTAGTCTCTCTCTCTCTCTCTCTCTCTCTCTCTCTCTCTCTCTCTCTCTCTCTCTCTCTCTCTCTCAGGGTATTCAAACGTCTTTAGTGTAGTACTGAAATATATTATGCAAGCTTACACGTATTTACAGTCTCAGTGAGTGTGAGGAGTCAACCACAACCTCTGCTTCTATGCTTCTCTACCTCTCCTCCTCCTCCTCCTCCTCCTCCTCCTGCTGCTGCTTCGTGTCTCTGGGCGGTCAAGCAGTACGTGTCGACTTCAGCAAATTCCTCAGACTGTCACTCAAAAAAACAAGCCTACTCTGAACAAAGCGTATAATGTAGATGACTATGCAAAGTCAGCTCAAAGTTTGCTCAGATTCTCATATTCTTAAACCTCCCGGCGCCCAAGCACATACATTTAACAAGGCTTTCGTGGGATTTGTGGGCATTTCCAGGGGCAGTTTTATGACCCTGGTGGTAGTCTGACCCTTCCTCTGTACCGTGAACGTAAAGAAACACCCATGGAGACGCGTTTGACCTCTTATTTTGCCTTTAGAAATTATGAATGTAAGAGAAGGGAGCGTTTAACAATACCGACGTCACAGAGAGACTACACTAGAGCATAAACGATGAACACTTCTTAACTCTTAACTCATTATTTTTATTGGTGATGTAAGGCGGCCTTTATGTGTCTGGAACCGTAATAACAGAGGATGTACAATAACACAGTAGTGAATAATAAGAAAATTATCATACCATTATTTCCCCACCTCCTCTTTCCCGTCTCTTCCTCTTTCTTCCTCTCCTAATCTTCCTCCTCCTTTTCCTTCTTCCTTTCCCCTTTTGCTCCTCCTACTCCCCTCAACACTTCCTCTTCCTGCGGTGTGTCAAAATTCATCAGTGATTTTCTTTATAGTTACACTCACAAAGGAGACAGATACGACTCGAGGTGATAGTACACTTAACATTTTAACCTCATTTGCTGCTGCTCGAAACAAAGCCATTTTAAGCTACATATGTTGCTATATGTTGAGGCACACACATTTCTCACATTTCTTTCACCTGATCCTGTATACATCAGTGCCTTACACCGCTCAGTCACTCGTCGCCTCCTATCGTGACGTGAAATTCGGAGCAGCGTTTCCGGACTTGTGCGTGTCCCCCTTGGCACTCTTTGTCTTCCGCATTTGCCGGCGCATTTTACAGTAGTATACGGTGTGGCCGTCTCGCTGACAATAGGAACATTTGAATTTGGGCTTTCCGGTGGTGGACGCAACTACGGATGAGGCAGAAGCGTTACTGTTGGCATTTTCCTGGCGCACTTCAGCCACGGCGGGGCACGCTGCGCCTTCTTCCTCCTCAATCTTGGTCTTGAGTTTCTGCACGAAGTCGTGTAGTTTGTCATCGGGGCCGAATTCAAGAGATGAGGAACTCTTTCGATACTGGTCTTTCAGGACAATCATGTAAATGAGGAATTCTAGAAATTTAAGAGTGTTACCAAGAGACATATTTTCTCCATCTGTCCAGCCTCCTTCTTTGAGACACTTAATGAGATCAGTCGACAGCCGATAGGCGTCCACTTGCCCCTGAAAAAGGCCCTTGGTTCCCGCATTTGTCCGCAAAGTGTCCACACACAAATTTACGCCCTTTACGAGGCTGTGCTTCACATCATCCCCAAACGTTTCAAGAAAGTGTGAGCGAAACGCGGCATAGTCTCGCCTTTCCTGCGGCACTGTGAACGCGCTGGCCTGCATCAGAGCCGAGGCGAGGGAGCCAGGCTGCAAGCGGGACCGAACGAAGGATATTTTGTCTCCCGGATCGGACACGAATGAATAGTTCATGACATCCTCGCACTGAAGAATAAAATCCCTGGCAGTGTAATCATCCTCGGTCCCCGAGAAGGCCATAACCGCCGCAGTGGTCGGCAGTAATTTGAAAGGCGTTGCCGGGCAATGGGAAAAGAGAACAAAGTAATTACCGCAGTTGAAATGAATAGTGTAATGCTAGTGCACTGCTAGGCGTGTGCCCGCTCGCCCCGATGCCTCTATAATAAAGGGCAGCAAAAAGGGGAAAGAGAGAGAGAGTCGTGGTGAGTTAAACTGAGGTGTCAACACTTTCCCTTCGCCGTGCACGAAACACTAAAGAAAGGAGAAAATAAAATGAATGAACGTGCCTACTACTTAATCATCCACATAACAGACAAAAAAATAATCAACAGCCGAGAATAACAATCAATAAATACGGCTCCACACACCTGGACACGTGAAAATACAAGTAATTCACCTAAACTCTTGTTGCAAGTGGTGTAATTACTGATAACCGTATCAATGTAGTGTCTGTTAAGTGAATTGTGATGCCAGATAACCCGGAGACAGAAAACCGGAACTCAGCAACTCCCGGCAAGCTGACCAGCGTCACCGCCTTGTAGACAGGCGGGCAGGGCTGGCGCGGGGCTCCGGCGCCGGCAGCGGAGAGGCGAGGGGCGAGGGGGGGGGTCGGTGCAAAGTGACGTCAGCCAAAGATCCGTGTTGCCTGGCGAAGTAC